>NW_027555514.1:25565395-25687895 GCF_003287225.1 Phascolarctos cinereus | reverse complement strand
CCATGTCACTTACCTGGTCACAACTGGAAAGTTGTTTTATTGCCTTTGGGGGAGAGAAAGTTTAAATTTCTTATCCTGCCATATAAGATCCTCTGCAACTCATTCCTTTGAGGTTTTTCCATTCACAAGCTGTGCAATCTAGACAAACTGACCTACTAGCTCTTTATTGTTCTAGACTTGTTCTTTTCCACCATCGTTCATTCATTAGGCCATCCTCCCTGCCCAGAAAGCACTTTCTCCTCATTGCCACCTTTGGCAACCCTTCTCTCCCTTTATGAATTAGATGAGATCATTATGAAGCCATCCCTGAGACCCCAAGCTAAAAGTATTCCCAATCTCATCAGTTTTTCCTGTGGTTCTCTTTGCTGCCATCAATATAATCTAACTTCTCTTATACTTCTATGTGTACATGCTATATTCCCCACCTTAAATTTAGTAGTTTCTTTCACCTTTATATACCCAGTCCCCAGGATAGTGCTTTACATGCAGCAACTGTCTGAAAATGTATGAATTAGAAGGATGTAAAATTGTATTCAATTAGAAGTATGAGTTAGAACTTGTGCTTCCCTGGCATAGCCTTTGAAAGGACCCATGGCATCTCTACCCATAATGAGAGTTTATATTGTTGATTTTATAAGCAAACTATTTCTATACTATCCATGCCAATTTCCACATCATTATGTTCTGTCTTTCCAACTTTTCTCTATAATAGCATGAGCCTTCAGATTCAAGTTCCAGTGGTTTTCTAGACATTTAAAGTCTGTTCTAGAAATTAGGCTCTCTGTAATCCTTTCTAAGAGGAGAGGAGGCTACTGCTTCTTTTCTTTTCTCATCTTAACTTAGAACTTCCCAGAGAACATGGCTGATATATAGCATTCTCCTACCTGCCTAGGTTTTTGATTCATCAAGTGCTTTCCAGCCTCAACTGATTGTTTATCCAAAGGCAATAGAGTGTGGTGGAAAGAAAAGTGGACAGAGTCAGATGACTTCACTTTGAGTCCAAGGTAGTTCAGTGTGTGACCTTGGAATCCCTTCAACACTCTGAGCATGAGTTTTCCCATTGCTAAAATGGTGTGTATCTGTGTGTGTGTGTGTGTGTGTGTGTGTTGTTTGTGTGTGTGTAACTTTACTAATTAACAGTTTGTGTAAGGAACATGTTTTGTCAAACATTAAACACTATGTACTTGAGTTATTGCTCTTGTGTTACCTACATTAACAATTCACGTTTATGTGTCATAAGGTGACATGTGTATATGTGTCAGAAAAATGAAGCAATCTATTTGTTGAGCAAGAATAAGATGCAATAGATCCATATTTTTTAAAAGCAGGAGCAGATTGACAGAATCCTTATTAACCTGCTACCTTCTACATATTGAAAGAACCAAGTGAGGGCCTCCAGCACTTTGGAGAGATCATGTCTAGGATTTAAAGAAAGTCATGTATTGAAAATTGTGCCGAATCATGGAATCATAGCCCTAGGCTAGAAGGGTCCTCAAAGTCAGCTAGTCCAACACTCTCATTTTACAGATGGTGACACTGGCACCCAGGGAAGTTAAGGGACTTGCTCAAGGTTACACGGGGAGTATCAGATGTGAGATTTGAATCCAGGTCCTTTGACTCCCCAATTGGTGCTTTACCTATTTTACCCTGTTGCCTACTCTGTGAGAAGGCACAGGGAGGTTGTGACCTTCACTGATGGATAGACTACCCACACTGTTGAAAACAAGAAACAACCAAAGTATCTGGCATTGCCTGTGAAAGTTATTATTTATATAATAATTAATAACGAAGTCTTACTCTCAGATGTCTCCTTGCGCAAAGCTTGGATAACAGGCCATAACCTCTGTTGGTCCTACAACAACATAGGAAGGGATGAAGGTGCAGACCCTGTGATCACTAGTTCAAAGGACAAACTCTGTCAATTTTGAGATATACCATCATCAGGTTTGCCACAGGGATGTTGTTACTGTTGTTGTTATTAATTGTCACAGCAGTTCTTGGAGTACAAGAAGGTTCTGATTTGTATTGGTGGAAGTAATGCCCACATTGTAGAAATCAGAGGCCTTTTAAATATTAAAGAATTAATATTTATGTACTGTCTAGAATGATTCCAAAATGACATACAGTTGAAAATATGTTGGATGTCTCTGGCTGTATCTGTAGAATCTAGCTCTAGCAATATCTATATCATTTATATTATAATCCTTTCCATCTATATACTTAAGAAGCCTATATTTATAGCTATATGATCTATATCCATATCTATATCTCTATATCTTGATCTGTCTTTATATCATCTATATGGATATCCACATCCATCTCTATATCTGTCTCCTTCTATCTCAATTTCTATCATCCATTATCTCTATCTCTCTCTATTGCTATCATCTATCATCTCTGTATCAATATTTATATCTATATTGATGTTGACATCAATATAGAACAATAGACTTAGAGTAGAAAGGGGTATCAGAGGTGATTTAATCTAACCTTTCACTTCATAGTTGAGAAAACTAAAGTTTGAGGAAGTTGTGGCTTCATTAAAATGACACAGGTCAGTGACATAAGACACTGGTGAGGCAAGAGTCAAATCTGAGTCCTTTGACTACAAATTCAGTGCTATTTCCACTGTACTATGTTTGCTATTCGTATACACACATATGTATTTATATATATGCATACATATATGTGAAAATATACATAATGGAGGGGATATATCTAAATGTGCCTCTATATATCTACACGTATGTATGTATATGTATGTGTGTATATATACACATATACACACATGCATGCATATATAATCTATATGTATATGTACATGATATATATGTATATGATATGTTTATATGTATATATGTGTATATATGTGTGTGTATATATATAGATATCTATATATCTATATCTATATCTATCTATCTATCTATCTATCTATCTCATGTGCAGTATGTGTTTATACCTATCTAGATGTATGCATTAAGTCTTTGCTCCAGCAATACTAGTAGTGTGATCCTGGGTAAATCACTGAACCTCTCTTTGTCTCAGACATTCTTTAGGCCTCTAGGCAGAGCAGGCACCCATCTGCATTTCTATGGGGGTTTCTTCACAGGGATTTCCTTGTTACAATAAGATCATGGCTCTAATACTAAAGGTCCAACTCATTGACACCCATTTATATAAACACTTTTATATAGAAGCACACATATATCAAGTGTATAAAAGTATATGCACACATTGCATAATTATGTATAAATAATTTCCCATATATTTTAATTGAAAAAATAGTACTAAAGTGACTTTACTTGGACTGTATTTCTATAAATTCCAAATTAATATTTTATTACCTGATTGTAAATATGATTTATGCACCTGATGTTTTTTTTTCAGAAATGTTACAAATGCTGTCTCTTAGGTGATGTGACCTGGAGAAGTAATGGATACCTCTTCCAAATTCCTTTCACATGCGCACACAGAGTTGTTTGCATGGAGGGCATGTGTTCCCCATGGGCCCCTTTTGCCGGGAGAATCATGCTCAGTGTAGTTTTTGCAGCGTTGGTTATACTTAATCATTAGAACTAATTACTCAGCCTTTTGGGTGACAAGTAATTCAAAAGCGATTCATATCTGATGAAACCTTTAATCACGTATAGCTGGGGGAGTTGAGAATGCTGCTTAGTCAGCACCCACACTGACACAAACTCGGGAAAGAGTGGTCCAGTAGATAAAAGCATGAGATTGGGAGGTAGAACATCTGGCCTTGAATTCTTCTGCTCCTCCCTCTGCTCCTGACTCTGGGCAAGTCCCTTCACTTCTGGATCTCAGTTGCATCATCTGTAAATGAGGAGATGGGCTAGTTGGCCTATGAGACAATGTCACACTCAAAATGTATGATTTCCTCTATGGGCTTCAGGTGCCCCATGTGTACAATGTTGAAGTTAGACTAGGCACCCTCAAAAGTTCTTCCATCTCTAATTCTGTAATTCCATGATTTTGGACTAATAATGTTTTTAGTTTCTAAAACTGAGCACCCTATGAACTTAACAAGAGTAGAACTTAATTAGGAAAGCAAAAATATGTACATATACATATGCTCATGATGCCATAGATGCATGTATATGTATACATGTATGTATACACACATGTGGGCATATGCACATGCATGTGTGAGACTATTGAACTTGTTAAAAGGAGGAATATTGCTAGCCTATCCACTTTTGCCTAGGTCTTGAGTCCATGGTCTTTACTCTCAGTCATGTATTTGGAGACTGGTGCTAAGGGAAGAAAGATTTAAAGCTGAAAGGGATCTTGGAGGCCACGGAGTCTCTGTTGAGTCCTTTCAGTCATGTCTGACTCCTAGTGACCCCATTGGAGTTTTCTTTGCAAAGATACTGGAGTGATTTGCTATTTCCTTCTCCAGGCCATGGAATATAACCACCTCATTTTACTGATGAGAAAACTGAGGATCTTTTAGGTTTTGACTTTCTTATACTCACACAATTAGTATGTAGCCAAGTTGGCATTTGAATACTGGTTTGAAGAAATAAAATTATGAATCATAGCATTTCAGCATTAGAAGGGACCTCAGATTGACTCCATTCCTGAGCAAGAATCTCCTGGATTAGAAAGAGTTTTGGACCTGGAGAGAGAGGCCTTGGGTCCAAATTTTGGTTTTGCCCTCACACTAGTTTGTCATGGCAAGAAAACCCTTGTTATTATAATTTAGAATGCATATCTGTAAAAGTGTTTGCTCCATATATTGTTATAAGTTGAGGCAGGGAAAGACATCATTTAGCACACTATCTCTCTGGAGATAGTGGAATTCTAACTATGAACAATTCCCCACAGGTCCTTAGAGTATGACGAAAACCCTTTGCCATCAGGAGTTCTCCACCAGGCCACCAGCCACTGACCTTGGGGGAAGCTCATTGTGTTGATTAGGAAAGTAAAGTGATTTCCTAGTCTGCTACACTTTCATTGGCCTCTGAAGTCTATAACAGGGGGGACTCTGACTTTTGGTGGGCCTCATACAAAAACTGGATCAGTGGAAGGCAAAACATGAGGGTTAAATGTGAAACGGGTTTACACCTGATGTGGAGGCTTATCTTCTTTTCTCTCTGCTACCTTTGTGACCTTGACCTCTTCAAGGCTCAGTTTTATGACCTACAAGTCACTTGACCTTTCTGAGCCAGGTAGGTGGCACAGTGGATAGAGCACTGGGCCTGGAGTCAGGAAGACTTGAGTTCAAATCCAGCATCAAACACTTAGCTCTATGACCCTGAGCAAGTTGCTTAACCTATGCCTCAGTTTCCTCATCTGTATAATGGTGGTAACAGTAGCACTCACCTCACTGGGTAATTGTGAGGATAAAATGAGAAATGTCAAGTGCATTGAAAACTTAAAAGCATGTCAGGGAGGTGATGATGATGATGATGATGATGATGATGATGATGATGATGTTGATGATGTTGTTGTTGGAGGACAAGATGGCCTCTAGGTCCCTTTCATCTCTACCTCTATGGTATTATGATCTTTCTCCAACATAGTAGACGAATCTAGCCTTTGCCTGAAGACTTCCAGGTGCAGAGAAAGCTTTTCCTCCTAGGCCCTTTGATTCCACTGTTCT
Source organism: Phascolarctos cinereus (assembly GCF_003287225.1). Lineage (NCBI taxonomy): Eukaryota > Metazoa > Chordata > Mammalia > Diprotodontia > Phascolarctidae > Phascolarctos > Phascolarctos cinereus. The sequence continues at coordinate 25,682,272 of NW_027555514.1, read as the reverse complement.
TTCTGGCTCACTGTTTCCCTGTTGGTCTTTCAGATTCTTTCTCTTAAGGAACAAGAAAAAGTTTCATTTTCACAGGGACAACTTGATTATTCCATGTCATGGAAAAACCTAGGCATTGAACAAAACTCTTAGAATGCATCGTTAATGTTGGGGTGATTAATGAGGCTGGGGAATAATGAGCCTGCTGCATCCTTTCCTCAACGTGTTTGTTCATTTCATCCCAAATGGAGCTTACCAGAAGTTATGTTATGGTCTAATTGGTGAAGCCATGTTTATTTTTAATACCAGTCTGTATTGGAGATTGTCTGGTATGTTCAATTATTGAAAGTAACTGGAGGAACCTGGACTGGTACTAGAATGACTCTGAGTTGAAAGATCTCAGTCACGAAGCTCATGTTTATGTCTCAGTTGCTGAGAGTGACCAGGGTCCAGTGAAATCAGTGCACTATCCTCAAGAGAAACAGCAAAGCCCACTCAACACTGTTCCTCATGCCAGTCAATTTAGAAAAGGTGGCAGGGCAGCAAATGAAGCCAATGGAGCAACCTCCCAAAGGACCAAAAGAAATGAAGGTCCAGAGAAGGGCCTACATGAGGTAAGCCAATGGAGTTCCTCTCTTTTGAACTATCCTATTTTTGGAAAAGAGGGACAATATCCCTGAGAAATAGCCAAGTAGATCAGGAAAAAAGCTTCTCTTCTCTTCCCATCATCCCCCCTCCCCCCTCCCCCCTTCACATCTAGTGGGGAAGAAGCTAGAAAATAAAAGGGGAAATAAAAGCCAGGCTGTTGTTCTTAGCAATTTGGAGCTCAGAGGAGACTGACTTGCTGTCTTTTTCTCCCTGACTGCTGATTACTGCCTGAAGAGAGGTAACGATGGCTTCATTTCCTCTCCCATTGTGACTTGATGCTGTCTTCTCTTGTGGTCTGTATTGCCGGCTTCTAGTCAGGGCTTGATAAACCTATTCATCTTTTCTATGACTACAAAATTGCCTAAGTGTGTCAATCTGAGATTGGGGAAATAAGATCCGGGATCTGACCTCAGTTAGCTACGAGAGGCGGGGCACAGAGGATCTTATGGACTCTAATTCCAAAGTAAGATGTTGGGCTTTTGAGTCTGTCATTCAGAGAAAGGGAAGGAAAAGGGTGGGAAGTGTGAACAAGTTGTGAAGGATGGCGAGTTGCTGGTTCTCTGTGTTAGACACACTACAGTAGCAGTGGAAATATAGTTATGGGGTTGCTCTTGTAGAACAAGCAATTTTTTTCCCTTTAAAGAGATACTACTAGGTGCAGCTGGGCTTAGGGGATAGAGTACTAGATTTGGAGTTGGAAATATCTATCTTTAGATCCCAACTTTGATATTAATATTAATATGCTCAAAGCTGGGAAAGAGTAGATCTTCAGTCATTTTTTGTTTTTGCATCCCCAGTGCCTGGCAGGTTTATGATGTTTATTCATTGAACTTAGATAAGCCCCTTCACCTCCATGGGCCTTAGTTTCCTCATCTGTAAAAATGAAAAATTTGGATTATATGATTCCTGAGGTCCATGTCAGCTCTAAAATTATGATCGTATAATGTGTAGACTTACCTTCTTTACACCTCAGGCAATTCTCTAGGATTCCCATACTAATTTTAGATGAATTGTCATCTGAGATGGTAGAAGACATTTCTTATGGGAGGGAGCTCCTTATGCTGGCAAAATCACAGATCTTTCACATGGTCATGCATAGGCAGCCTAAGATATAGTGCAGTGTTCATTCACCCACTTGAGATCAAACCAAAAAAATTAGCCAAGGGACATGAATCAAATTAAGCCTGTACACGAAGAAGGTGGAATGGAGCTCATAGTTTAACTGATTTAGGATAGGAGAGAACTTAGAAGTCATCTGATCTAGCTATCTCACTTTTCTGATGAGAAACCAGGCCCAGAGGGATCAATAATTTGTCAAGGTCACATGACTAATAAGTTTCAGTGGAAGGACTTGATCTCAGGTTCTCTGACTCCAAATCCAGCTTGCCTTTCATTGCACCATGTGGTCTCTGATAGCAGCTGCCTGAGGAATATTATAAAACACAACTTCCTAATCTTTCTGAAAAACTTATAGTGGTAGAGTTGGGAAATGGGGGTAAAGTACTGAGGCTTGTGTCCATGTGAGAGAAGCAAAATCAAGATCTGACCTAGTGAATTTGGGTTGTGTAGGTAAAAAAGAAAGAATATTGTAGTGCACACACATACAACCTTTTCCCCTCTTCCGTCCCTGCCTCTCTTCCTCTCTCTCTCCCAAATTTTATGTCAGTGCTATAATAACAATACTTTCCTGTTATATCATAGATATTTCAATGGCTTCATCAACTCATCAGTCCAAGCACTCCCTTCAGTATTGTTGATAATATGACCTCCTTGATAACTTTGTATCTTATATGGTTCTGGTCAATGCATTTCAATGAGCCCTTCATAGCAGAGCTCCCAGGAAGCTGAGAGACCCCTCTGATACATTTCAGGGATTTGTATGTACTGGTGTAAGTCATTCTGTCCATCTGCCATCCTCACTCTTGAGATATTGCTCTCTTTCTTTTTCATACTTGACTTTGGTATCTTTTATGACGTTTCTTTTATGCAAACCATCCTTGACAACATGCCATGGCCTGCTTATACCTACCTGGTTAATGTCATGCTTTGTAATTTTCAAAGCTCTTTCATGGGAGGCAACTTGATGTAATGTAGAGTTCTTAACCTTGGGTCTGGTAGTTATATACATATACATACACATGCATACATACATACATACATACATACATGCATACATATATATATATATACACACACATACACAAACACTTTGATAACTATTTCAATATAATTTGTTTCATTTGCAATGAAAACAATATACTTTGTGCCTTTTATTTTGTGAATTTTATTTCTAGGTATTTTATTTTGTGAATTTAAGAACATTTCGAGAAGGGTTCCATAAGCTTGCCCAGATTGCCCAGGATAGTCACCAACACAATAAAAGGTTAAAAACCCTTGTTAAAGTGTAAAGAACATTGGATTTGGGGTCATAGGGTCATAGATTTAGAACTGGGAGGGACCTTAGTGATAACTTAGGTTAGAGAACTTGAGTGCAAATCCTTGTTCTTCTACTTATTACCCATGTGATCTTGAGAAAGTCACCTAATCTCTATGGTCCTCAATTTTCCTTATCCTTAAGATGAGGTTAATTGGGGTAGATAAGCTCTAAGGTTCCTTCTTGCTCTAAATCTCTGATATTATGTTTTCTGTATCACTCAGTCCTTATGATAACCCAGTGAGATAAATGGAGCAGGTATTGCTATACTTATTTTGCGGAAGGGAGAAGTAAGGCTCACAGAGGTAGAGCGTTGCTCGCGGCCACACAGCTGTTAAGTGTCAGAGGCAGAATTTGAAGCCTGGCTTTCCTAACTCTAAATCTCGCATCCTGTGCCATGCTACCTCTCAAAGACAGTAGTAGGAGATTGGGAAAAGCACTAGCTCTGAGTCAGAGGACGTGGGTTCAAATCCTGTCTCTGATTCTCAGCACATCTTGGGAAAGAAATTTCCCTCTCTGTACCTTAGTTGACTCAGCCCATAAAATGAGATGGAAGAGTAAGTGACCTTTGATGTCCTTTCAAGCGTGAGACAATAATCCCATGACTCTGAGTGCATCTTCCTCCCCATCCACATTCCACCATGCTGCCTCTGCAAAGTTAGCCACATAGGCTGTTTAAACACATCTTAGCTTTACCTTTGGAGAAACAAACCAACCCTTTGTATTTGCTTCTCCTTTATCCTGGACAGTATCTACCTCTAACTTTAATATTCCTATGTGTGGCTGGGCACATACACACACCGTCACACATACATACTGTACACAAGCACACACATACACACATGTACCCACACATCGTTGTTGTCTGTCCTTCATTCTTGGTCACCTGGACTTCCATTGACCTTCTCTCCTCTGATTTGTGTGCACCAAATACAGTGTGTTAGCAACCAAACACGGTGGATGCCTGTTGGTTAGGGTGAACTGTTTTTTCTTGGTCAGCCAACATTGTCCTTTGTGCTACATGGCCTCTCTTTGCTAGAGGAGAGAACAAGAAATGCCTTCCAACTCCAGCTCGTTTCTTCCTTAAGAGACGTTGCTCTGTCTGGCAGCATCAAAATGCCAGTGTCAGTGGTGCATTTTATTACTGCAGCTGCTCTTCTCCTCCCTTCCCCTCCCCTTCCTCTCCCCTCCTCTTCTTCCTTTTACCTCCCTTCCCCTCCTCTTCCCTTCCCTCCCCTCTCCCTTCCTGTTTCCTCCCTCTCCCATCCTCTCCCTTTTCTTCCCTCCCCTTCCTTTTCCTTTCTTTCCCTTCCCCTCACTTCTGCTCTCCCCCTCCTCTCTCCCTTCCTTTCCATTCTCCTTCCTTCCCCCTTCCCCTCTTCTTTCCTCTCCTCTCCTCTTTCTTCTCCCCTTCCTCTTCTTCCTCTCCCTTCCCCTTCCTGCCCTTTCCCTCCCCTTTTCCCTCCCCTCTCCCCTTCCTTCCCTACTCCCCCCTGTCCTCCCCTGTCCTCCTCCTCCCCTCCTGTCCCCTTTTCTCCTCTCCCCTCTCCCTGCTCTTCCCCTACCTTTCCCTCCCTCTCCCTCCCCTTTCTTCCCCTCTGCTCCCCTCCTTTCCCTTTCTCTTGCCTTTTCTCCCATCTCTCCCCTCCCTCCCCTCCTCTCCTTCCTTCCCCTTTCCTTTTGCTTTGTCTCTCTTCTCAGCTCTCACAAAGTGGAGACTTCAAACAAATCACCCTACTTTAGATGCTAGTACAATTTTAAGTAGAGATTTCTTTCCACAACACATTGGTATACAATGAAGTCCATCCCTTCCTTCCCTGCGGTGTTGCACATGGGCCCTGCACAGGAGGCACTTCATTCCAATGTATGGGGCCTCTGGTCATTGTCTTTCATAGGAGCATAGGTTTAGAACTATAAGGGACCTCAGAGACCACCTCGTCCCAACATTTTGGAGATAAGGGTCTTAGACTCAACAAGATGAGTCACACAATGGTAAGGGCCAGAGATAGGATTTGAACCCAAGTTTGTTTAATCCTTCATTCATTTGAAAAGCACTTAGTAAACCATAGGCATTAGAACTATTAGAGACTTAGAAATCAATGAAATCAGGGCTTCTTAACCTGGGATTTATGAAGAAATGGTAACTATATTTCTGTAAAACTGATTTCTTTTGTAATGTTATGCATTTTCTTTTATGATTGTAAAAGCATTATTCCGAGGAAGGATCCATAAGTTTCACCAGACTGCCAGTGGGGTCCATGATGCACAAAAAGGCCAGAGGCCCCCAGTTGAGTCCAAGCACTTCATTTTATAGAGCAGGAAACTGAAATCCAGAGAGCTCCTGAAACTTCCTGAAGGTCACACAGCAAAGCTGGTAGAACAGTAGAGACAAAACCCCATGTCTTTGGACTCCTGGCTCCATTATTGTTTTGCTGAGCAGATACAGCTGCAAAGCATTTCCCTGAGTGCTCAGGCTGCCACTTTCAGGATGTCCCTGAAAATACTAGACTTCAGGACCTGGACAGAGCTGATACTTCTGAGGCATGCCCAGAGCTCTTTCTCTGTGTTGTAACTCTGACAGGCAGCTTATTTTAATGGAAAATACACTGGAGATGGAGTCCTGGGTTCAAATCTCACCCCTGATACTTGCTGGCTATGTGACTGATGATAAGTCCCTTAAATTGTCCATTTATTAGCTAAATTGTAAATCAGTCTGTCAACAAGCATTTGTCAGGCCTCCATTTATTCAGCTGCAAAATGGGGACAGGGGTTCATGACTCATAGGGATGCTATGAGGATGAAATGAAATGCTATGCCATGTGAATCTGTTCTTTTTCTCTGGTTCTCCTGTTCCCTCTCTTTCTGGCCTGCAGTCCTGGTTCCTCCTTAATGTTAATGCTCTCCAAACTTAAGATGTTTAAGTTCCCCCTTGGGGAGATAGAAAAGCATCCAAGTTTACCCACATGCTGCTCCCCATGGTCTGTCATTAGCATACGAATTTACCAGTGATATAAACACGATTTCACCGAAGCTCTAACACGATCTTTCCATTGCTTTCTATTCAACAGATACTGATTAACCCCCCTACGGTATGCAGGGCACAGTGGCAATGCAAAGACAGAAATGAAACTGTGCCAGCCCTTGGGGAGCATGCATACAAAGTGGTAAAGACAGGATATAACACACACACACACACACACACACACACACACACACACACAGGCAAATTAAGTCAAAAACTGTACAGAGTAATTTCAGGCACAAGAGATTGCTAATACCTTGGTTCGTGTATGTGGGGGGGATCAGGAAAGGTCTCTTGTGGGAGGTATCAGCTGAGCTGGGCTCTTCAGAGAGGCAGAGGTGAGCAAGGAGTACATTCTGGACATGAGTGTGTAAGTGGATGATAGAATGTTGTGTCATGAGAAACAAGTCATGGGCCAGTTTGATTGGAACAGACAATGACAGAAGTGGAGTAACGTGAATTCAGCCTGGAAATCGAGGCAGAAGGTAGGTTGTAGAGGGCTCTGGAGTCCAGCCTCAGGTTTTTGGCTTTTACCCTAGAGGCAATAGAGAGCCACTGAAGACTTGAAGTGTGTACTGGAGGTAATGACTGGTCAGATTTGGGTTTTAGGAATATTAGTTTAGCAGCTGGGTAGGGGTGGATTGGAAAGTGGAAGGGGCTAGAGGCAGGAAGATGGATTAGGAAGCCATGGCCATGGTTCCGGTGAGATGAAATGAGTCCCTCAGCCAGGACAGAGTCTGGGTGGACAGATTCAAGAGCTACTCAGCAATGTATGGAGTATGGGTGAAAATCCAGCCTTCTGTTCCAAGCCTTAGTTTTAGAAACACTTTTCTTAAACTAAGATAAAAATACCATCCATTGCTCAAAATATAGGCTATACCCTAAAATTATGGTAATAATACTAACAACTCATGTTGCTATAGAACTTGCAGATTTATAGTTTTCTTTGCAGCAAAGCAATGAAATTGGCAGCAAATGAATTATTATCCCCATTTTACAGATAAGGAAACTGAGTCATAGAGTGTTTATATAATTTGGCCACAATCACACACGTGACTCCAGCATTTCACAATTGGAAGACACAATGTTCTGGACTACTTACTGCTCCTCGCATGCAGAACTCCATCTCCTGACTTGTGCCTTTGCATGCACTGTCCTGATCTTTTATAGAAGACCTTTCCCACACCGTTCTGTCCCCATATCCCCTCTCCTTGTGCTTTCCCTCCAAGATAACCTTTCATCTAATTTGTATAAATCTTATCTATATAGAGAGCAACTAGGTGGTGCCACAGTGCATAGAACACTGGGCTTGAATTCAGTAAAGAATTCAGTAAAACTCATCTTCATGAGTTCAAATCCAGCCTCAGATACTTACTAGCTATGTGACCCTGGGCAAGTCACTTAACTCTGTTTGCCTCAGCTCCTCATCTGTGTGTGTATATGTGTGTGTGTATGTGTGTGTGTATGTATGTGTGTGTACATACATATACATATATGTGTATACATACACATATATTATATATATGGAGAGAGAGAGAGAGAGAGAGAGAGAGAGAGAGAGAGAGAGAGAGAGAGAGAGAGAGAGAATTATTGGAGTTATTTTTATGTTAACCCTCCCATTCAAATGCAAGCTGATGAGGGGACTATTTTTTGCCTTTCTTTACATTTCCAATGCTCAGCACAGTGCCTGGTATATAGGTGGTGCCTGACAAAAGCTTGTTGACTGCCTTACAATTTATCTAGTCTAAATTCTTATATTTATAGATAAAGGAAGTGAGATTCAGAAACACTTAGTGTCTTGCTTAGAGTTACGTAGCTCAAAGTATTGTGTCTGAAACAGTCTCCTTACTCCTCTGGGAGGTGTCTGTGAAAACTAAAGTGTCTGCAGTAATATCCTGAGAAACCACAGTGATGATGCATGGGGTACCCTCCAGGTTTTAGCTAAGCTAGATTTGGAGGAAAAGACGTATGCTCTAATTGGATCAAGTTCATTCTGATTCTGGAATTACAGTTAACTGTCCTTGATTTAGCTTAAGGGGTCTGTGAATTAATCAAAGGTCTATGTTAGAGAATATTTTTGGAAGAAATGCAGTCTTTGTGCTGTAGGTGAATAGAATAATAACGCCCATTCTAATAAAATCTGGACTAGTAAAGGTCCTTGGGCAATATACTTTAATGTATAGAGAAGAATGGTTTCTAATTAATTTATTGTTAATTATAAATAGATTGAAGAACTTTAGGGTTCAGAAAATAGGTTGTTCTTGAAAATGCTCTTTCCCCCCCAAATTCTGGGTGTTATCAATTTGCAGAACCAACCTTTTCTCAGAATTAGTTCTGTGTCCAAATTAGTGGAACCAAGTGAATAAGATTTAATTGTCTTTGATTATGCAGAAACCAGAGATAACAGGAATGCTTCTCTCCAAGGTAGGTTAGTTTCTCCCTATTCACAAAATAAACAGAGGGAGATGGATCTGTGAAATCATGGGATTCTAGAATTTTTGCTAGAGGCTATAGAGCTCACATATTTGACCCCTTTATTTTACAGATAAGGAAACTGAGGGCTAGAGAGAAGCTAGTTTAAGTTCCCATAGGGAAGTAGCAAAGATAATATTGAAATCCATATCTTCTGTCTCAAAAGGCAAAGCTCTTTCTTGTATTTCAATTAACACACATTTATTTTCTCTCCCTCCCATATCCTTCCAATGTGGGGTAAAAAAGAAAAACAAAGCCCCTGTAATAAAAATAAATAGTCAAGGCAAACAACCAATGCTCTTCCCATTATACCTTGCTACCTCCTCAAAAGTAAATGCGTGAATGGGCCCTTCATCAAAGCAGATGGTTTGGCTTGGGGTAGGAGCACAAGAGCATACTCCGTGATTCTGTGATTCCAAGGAATATCATGGAGAGATTATATTTTCTCATTCATGTTGAAGGAAAAGTGCTATTTGTGATCAGCTGTGCTTAAATCCCAAGCCCCACTGGGCCATTTTTTAAAGCTTGGACAGTTTAAAAACAAATGCTCTCAATGACATTTTAAGAATTAAATGAAGAGGGCTATTTGAAAATAGATTTTCTTACTAGGAATTTGAGCTGGGTTAATATTTTCTGGCTCTTCCTTTGTCACGCACACACACACACACACACACACACACACACACACACGCACACATATAAAATCCCAAATACTGAGTGAGTGAATTATGCTAAAAATGCAGACAGTGGGCTTTGACATGCAGAACAGAGGCTGCAGGGAGAAATGTCAGAGAGAGCTCTGCTACATGAGCATCACTGCTTGCCAGGATGCCCAAATGCATTGTCTCAGGTATCAGCATTAGAGCACATCAAAAAAAAAAGCAAAAACAAAAAATGAGCACAGTTCAGACAGTGCTCTGGTCACCCGAAAGAAAATGACAATCCTGGCTCCTCACTTAGACTTGGAAGAACAAGGTGCTATCTGTTTTGCACTGATATCCAAAATCCTATCTTGAGCACAGAGGGGTGAGTCTGTGTTCTCTCTCAGTTTTCTCCTCCACCTTGCCTGTCCACGCAGGGGACCTCTCTATAACTCTCTGACTTTTTGACCCAGGTGAACTTTTAAGAACCATTTCAGGAAAAAATCTAGGGAAAGGAGTCGACAGGACTATTTTTCCCTCTCCTCTTGAGTTGATTTTTTTTAATGGATCCATGATTTTATTGATGTGGAGAACTCTCTATTAATGTAAGCAACATGCATTAATTAAGTACTAACCAGGCTTGGGTCAGAGTGCTAGACCTGGCATCAGTAAGGTATGAGTTTGAATCTTGCCCCAGACACTAAACTATGGGAGCCTGGACAAGTCACGATCTCTTTTAATTTTCATTTCCTCATCTGTAAAATGGAGACAATAGCAACATCAGCCTCATAGGGTTGTTGTGAGGGTCAAATGATAAAGGAAAGTCATTTGTAAAACATTAAAGCACTTTATAAATTCTAGCTATTTTTACTACTACTGATACGGTAACAGCAACTACTACTAGTACTACTACTACTACTATTACTGCTACTGCTACTACTACTATTACTGCTGCTACTACTATTACTACCACTGTTGCTGCTGCTGCTGCTGTTATTCTAGTTACTATGTGCCACATACTATACTAAGCATTGGAAGTAATAAGATAAAAATGAAATCCCTTCCCTCAAATACATTACATTCTAATGAGAGAGATGGCATACACATATATAACTATATAAATGTGTGTGTCTGTGTGTAACTACTCTGTAACTTAATAGCATAGTAAACTGACATTTAATAAGAACACTGAATTCAGAGTCTGAAAACCTGGGTCTAATTCCTCCCATTGTCCCTTACCTTGTGTGACCTTGGATAAATTATTTAGTCTTCCAGTCCTCAGGTTCCTCCTCTCAGAAGTTAGGGGATTGTAGTAGATAATCTTTGAGGGTCACTGTCCCAGAAACCCTAGCTCCTCAGACCACAGCTCCTTGGTGCCTCCTAAAAACTGTTTCCCCAAGCTTGGAATACCTGTGAATAGTGTCATCAGCAAATCAATGCCCATGACTCAGAGTGTCCTTCCTGTACTCTGTAAGCTGCCCACATGCCCTCTCTGAAAAAGGGGGTGCCCTGTTCAGGGGGAACCTGGCTCTATAGTAAATCTAGATATTCTTCTATACTTTTCAGCTCTCATTCACTCTGAAAAATACTACAAAGACAGGTTCTAGAAAGGGGGTATGGAAAGGAAATGGAATCCAACCAATGGTTTGTGATGCCTAATACAGCTTTTATCTTTAAAGACGCTTCTTCCATCGAAGCCGTGGAAAGCTGCTGGTCTTATCACTGTCACGAATAAAAAGTGTTTCAGTCTTTTAAGTTTAAGAAAGCAGTGCCTCCGCTTGAGAGGCCTACAAATAGCTTTGCTTCAAAAATCCAGCCATCTTTATTTGCCATGATGTGCTGTTCAGATTCATAAAGAAATTGGGCCTTCTATCAGCCCTCACCCTGTCTTTTGGGGTCTCCCTCTGGCTTTGGATCTTTGTTATTTTTATTTACTGGGCACTAGAAGTATACACGGAGTGCTCATCTCACCAAAAAAAAAAAAGAGAAAGAAAGAAAGAAAGAAAAAGGAAATAATTCTGCTGAACAAATAGTAAAAGTGTCTACCCCAAGGATTTGCAATTCTGGAGGCACAGACTGTTCACCATCAAGCAGAGGATGTTGGGAGGCAAAGCTAGAATTAGAAAGACCAGTGTTAGAGGTGTATTTTCAGAGCGAGCGTCCAATGGATGATTGATATAATGGTACAATGATGTATCATGTAAAATGAGACATCAAACAATGAAACAAGTCATTAGGAAGCCACCAGTGGGCCATTACAGCAGGTATTTCAGTTTTAAAGATGGGCTGAGACTCCTGGTGAGGAGTGACAAACAAAGGAATTTCTTACACTTCAGGAAACCTTGGCACAGCTTAAACTAAATTAGTTTTCAATGCTTTTATATACATCCCAAAGGGACATGGCAGAATCTTTCAAAATATTGAAGGCAATTTTACAAAAGGATATATTACATATATATATATATATATATATATGTTATATACATAAGATATATATTCATGTATACACACATATATACACATGTATGTATATACATATGTATAATGTGCATATGTATTATGAATCTATATAATTTCAGATTATCACCAGTGATACTTGTTCTTAAGAGATGTGACTGGGATGGTACTTCTGAGTTGTTGAATTATACAGCTATTTTTAGTTGATTAATTGTTTGGTCTTGATATTGATTTCAGTAGCCTTGAATTTAATTTTTAAATTTAATCATCTGAATTTTAGTAATGTGAGAGAACTCAAATCAGTCCTTCATCTCCAAGTCACATAATCATAGAGCTAGAGCTAAAGTCACCAAGTTTTATTAAGCACCCACTATATGCCCAGAACTGTGCTCAGCATTGGGAATGCAAAGGAAGGCAAAACCTGATATCATGATAAAAACTAAAAGAGAATGGCTACGTCATAGGACCATAAGATGCTTGACAGAAAGCCGGCTGGAACCTCAGAGACCATCTGGTTAAACTCGCATTTTAAAGAGCAGTAAAATGGGTCTCAGAGAGGCTGCTAAGGTCACAAGACAGTTAAATGTCAAAATCAAGGTTTGAACTCGGGTCCTATGACTGAGTCCCTTGTTCTTTCTGCTGTGCCTTATTTCTTCATTAAGACTTATGTTTTTGGGCTGTTGCCCAGAACACAGGGTTGAGGTACTTTTCCTAGTGGGGTTGGCTAGTCTGTGTCAGAGGAGGGACTTGAACTTAGGTCTTCCTAGCTTCAAGGCCAGTCTGCTATCCATTACAATAAGGTGCCTCTTGTTGTAACTAAATAGTTTATGTTTAGAAGATATAGAGTGCTTGTTAGAGAATCAAATGCGGAGATTTTTTCTTTGCTCAAAGATCCAAGTTTTGATGAGGGGACATGAGAAGGGAGGGCAGAAATGTGGGAGAAGAAAGAGCCAGAAAGTTACAAAGCTGTATTTTTTAGGCAAATGGGAGCCTGAGGGTGAAAATTCCCATCACGCTCTGCCTCCATGAAGAAGCCATCTTTTATGGTACTTTAGGTGTGTCTCCTAGAACATTTCTCTGCAACTCTTTCTCCCAAGGTACTCTACTGGGCTTTCCTTATGTCCCCATGATTACTTGCCTCAAAAGCATCCCTAGACAGGATAATTATGACAGCTTACACACACACACACACACACACACACACACACACACACGTATATATATGTATATATATGCATATATGTGTGCATATGTATATATATACATATATATGCACACAATAAACATACACTCATATACACATGTATACATGTGTGTATACATATATGCATTATGTATGTGCATATATGTATACATTTTTCCTTAGTTGTTTTTTTCAGTTGTGTCCAATTCCTCACGACCCAATTTTGGGTTTTTTTGGCAAAGATACTAGAGTGCTTTGACATTTCCTTCTCCAGCTCATTTTACAGATAAGGCAAACAGGGTTAAGTGACTTGCTTAGGGTCCCATGGCTAGTAAATATCTGAAGTCATTTTTGAATACAGGAGGATAAGTCCTCCGGACTCTAGGCCCACCACTCTATCCACTATAGCGACACCTAGTGGCCACATGCACACATACACATACACATATAGAGAATGCTTTGCATACATTGTCTCATCCAATCTTCAGAGTAAATTTCTGAGGTGGGGGCCATTATGATTCCCATTGTTCCGATGAGGAAACTGGGGTGAACAGATGCTAAGTGACTCTCACAGGGTCACATAGCTAGGAAGTAATCCTAATTAGCTTTTAGGATGGGGTATCTATGAGGGTAGTTTACTAAGAAGGGTTGGTACCAGGCCTCCTCCTGAAAGTGTGTGATGCTCTTTCCCACCAGTGCCGACAGAACCCAGGGGAAAGGGGGCTCAAGGGGCAAGCGTGCATGCACCTCGCCGTTCCTGGGTTCTGAAAGGCTTTGTCTCTTCCAGTTGTGGGAAGTCACACGAAGTTCTGCTCAGCCTTACTGAAGCTTACTGGCTGCATCCTTTGTTCCTCTGAGTTCCCTTAGTTCAGCTGCCATGACATCTGGGATGGAAGTTTGGCCAGAGGAGCTTTGCCATCCTGGGAGTGCTCTCAGGTCAAACCTGCCTGACCCTCTGCCTGTATGATGATTCCAACCTAGGAGCCATAGGCAGCGAACCTTTCTGGAGCCTCCTCCAGTGCATTCAGCCGGCTGGCCTTCACTAGGGTATGACACCCTTGAGCAGAGATTTACCCTTAGTCCCACCTTGATGGACGTGGCAGGCTCTAAAGGGACCATTACATTTGCTAGGTGTGGATGAAAACAAATTCCCCTAGATCTTGGTGTCAACCAATCATCTCACAAGCTATGGACTACTCACTATTTTGAATTATTATCTGTATGTTATTAACTAGTCTAACTCATTTTATTTTAGGACAGGTAGGTTGGTGGATACAGTGCTGTGCCTGGAGTCAGGAACTCATCTTCCTGAGTTCAAATCTGACCTCAGACACTTCCTAGCTGTGTGATCCTGGGCAAGTCACTTACCCCTGTCTGCCTCAGTTTCCTCATCTGTAAAATGAGCTGGAGAATGAAATGGCAAGGCACTCCAGTATCTTTGCCCAGAAAACTCCAAATGGGGTCATGAAGAGTCAGACATGGCTAGAAAATGACTGAGCAACAATAACAACAACCTCATGGTATAGTGACTAGAGGGCCTGCCTTGGAAGGCTTGGGTTCAAATCCTTCTTTGGACACATCCTGGCTGTGTGACCACAGGCAAGTGGCTTAACTTCTCAGTAGCCTAGGGAACTCTCAAAGACTATGAGTTCTAGATGAATTACAGACTGGTAGCAGTCCAAGGAGTTTCTAATCGGGGAGCTCCCCCACACTAGCCAAATCACAGCTCTACACCACCTCCACCTCCCCATAGTTGAAAATAAAAATAAAAAAAAAGTATAACTTCATCTGAGAGTGTGTCATGGTTTACACTGCCTTAGAATCACTCATTTAGGTAGGGAAGTCTAAGAAGTATTGTACCCACTTTATATATGAGGAAACTGAGGCTTGGGGAGGTTAATTATCATAGTCACCATCTGAACTAGAAAATGGTGGAGCTGGGACCCTAACTGAGGTCAGTGTTCTTTCCCTCTTTCTTAAAGAATAAGATATCCACTTATACAAGTGTGCTAGCCCAAGCTGAAACATGCCATGAACTGAGGCATATCAAGAAGCAGGTGCTAGATTCATTTATTCCTTCTTTTAGAAGCAATTACTTTCCCCCATTCCTTCCTACCCACTACAGCCAAGATACTTCACCTAAAGTAAATTACATTTGATCATTTAAGTATGTGAAGAAATAGAATGAAAATAGATTGGTTAAGCTGGTATCAGATGAAAACTGCACATGCTCTGGAGAAGGGACCTTCCTTTGGTATGACTTGGGTTTCTTAGCTCAAAATGAGCCCGCTTTAGAGATTTCTTGTCCTTAAAATGAAGGAATATTTCTTGAGGACCTACTATATGTATGTATGACCCTGGGCTAGACCCCCACGGGGAATAAGAGATGGTCACAGCCCTTGAGGACCTTTGTGTCCCTATGGGGGGAGGTAGAGGAGGAAGAAGATAAAGAGTCAAGCGTTCAGTGCCTTAGTACCTCATAGTAGCACCACACATGAGGTTTAGCCTTTCTCCTGGCCCAGTGCACACATGGATGGAGTAACAAGCAAAATGTATGCTGAGCACCTCTACCCTGATTCCTTGGTGATGAGGTGGTTTATTCTGTGGCATCAAGCCCAGGGGAAGCTCACCTTCTTGGAAAATGACCCCTCTCACTTCAGACAGGAAGACAAGAGAGAAGCTATGCCCCAGGTTATGGAACGAAAGGGATCCAGGCCTGGTCAGATGAGGGCATTAGCAACAAAACTTGTGAGATACTACGTGCTGCTTTGCAAACCTAATATTGTCTGCTTATAGTCCCTTGTCCAGGCACTTGCAAATCAAGAAAGGATACCATTTCCTTTACACAGTTTTCCCAAATTAGAAAACATATAAAGTTATCCTTTCCACATTGTAGGTATAAGGGCGCTGTGCCCCTGCAATCTGGAAAATCCATGTAAAATATTTTGGCCTTCCCTTCATACCAGAGAAGAAGTCTGAATTTTTTATTTTTCTTTTATGGGCATGTGCAGGGCCTTATTGTAAAAATTTGGGTTAAGTATTTGGTCATAGGCTCTGTGTTGTCTGCTGGCCTTCATGTGTCGTCTGTGGCTTCCACAAAATTCCCCCCAAAATTACCATTTAATTTCTTATGCTGACCCACATTATATTGAAACCACAATGGGGAAAGTCACAATGTGGAAGGGATAGCTATATGTGCATGTAAACTCATGTTTTAAAGCACATTACAAACCTTAAAGGCTATAAAAATGTCAGCTCTTATAATCTATTTACTGCCTCCTCTCTCCATATGTATACATATATACAGGTATAATATAGATCATATGCATAGAGGCTGGTGTATAGATTTTATATATATATACATAGACCATATATTCAAATATAGGTTTTATATATATATATATGATATATGCTTATCTCTAGCTCTCTATGCATATATATATATATGTGTGTGTGTGTCAGGTAACTATTACCATGTATTGTTAGAGATCTGTGTACATATGTATGTATATACATATATAATAAATATACATATGACATTCATATGTAGACTGTGCTCTAGTTTATATATAATCAAATAGATATAGTTATATATGTGTGTTTGTGTATGTACATAATAATGGAGTTGGAAAACTAATCATCTCTATTTTACAAATGAGGAAACTGAGGCCCTGAGGGCTTAGATGACTTGCCCAAGGTCACACTGGTGGGGAGGGACCTTCCAAGGAAGGATTTGAATCCACTTTCTAGGTTCAAACTCTGGCTCTGCTACTTGCTTCCTATGAGGCCTTGATCAAGGGCTTTTACCTCTCTAGGCCTCGATTTACTCACTGGTAAAAATGAAGAGATTGGACTAGATTGGACTGGGAAGGGCTCTTTTGGTTCTAGGTCTGTGGTAGATACCTGCCTGTCTGTCTGTCTCTGTCTCTGTCTTTCTTTTTCTCTCTCTGTGTTTATGTTACTCTGAGTCAGCAAAGGGCTAACTTTTATTTCTGTGAGTTCAGGGGGATTTAGCTACCGAGGTCAAGTTTAAACCAAAGAAGGTTTCCATGCTCCCAACATGGTTGATTAAAATTGCTTCTTAGCAAGTTTCCTCACTAGGCATATAAGCCCATGGTCTTTTCTAATGCCCAGATTTCCAGCCTCACCTGGGCCTGTGTTTATGGAGAGTCTGCTGCAGATAGGTGCTAGTTGTTTTCCAGGTAGTTACATAAATCTCCACGGTGGGACAAACAGATAAAGTTCAGTGTTAGAACTCAGTGGATTCGAATCCATCACCTTGGAGATGATTCTCTGGCTTTGAGTCAGCTTAGGGACCCCTCCCCCATCCAAGGTGGAGGGACACAGCGGGCTAGGTGAAGGAGTTTGTAAATTAACTATCTGGAACCAACTAGCCTTTAGCCTTACCAAAGAGGGTAAAGCATTCTGGAAAGCTCCAATCCTGGGCCAGCACTCTTGAATTCTTTAATGGCTGCTCTCTAGGGAAGGCAGGCTGTTGCACCTGGGTTATAAGCAAGCTAGTCATGGGGTAAAGTTGTAAACCATTAGGTTAAAGGATCACAATCCAACCTACTTAAGGTAAGAAAGACATTACACCAAGTACCATTGCCTGAGGGTAGCGTCTTACCTGTACTAGACTGGAAATACAAGCATAAGAAACAAACCATCCTGGGAAGCTATAGGACAGGTGGAGGTTATACTAAGTTCTGAAACACAGGTAGGTTGTTGGAAGTTTCCCTTATAGGCTACAGAGTCCTCTAATGTCCAGGGGCTCTGCATTATTACAGTTTGTGTGTGTGTATGTGTATGCATGGGCATATGTAAGTCCATCTGTATATCTAGCTATCAGTCCATCCATCCATCCATCCAGCTATCCATCCTTTCATCACTATCTATACATTGTGTATGCATGTGTATATATGAACTTACATGCACATGTATATATATAGAGAGAGCAAAAAATGAAATGAAATAATAAATTAAAATATTACAGAAATGTTGTTTAATTCTGAGCTGTGATCATCTTTCCCTAGCACAGATCTAATCATTGTCATGGGTCCCCTTCATAACCTTTACATTACATCACTGTTTTCTAGCTAGCTATTATTATATGAGAATAAGATGAAAAACAGCACACTGTATTCCTTTACTCATCAGTAAGCTAGTTTATACCTAATCAACCAGCTATTCTGGTAAATTCAATCAAATAAAAGTTTGATTTGGTGAATAAGTGAACACACGTACTTCTATAACCATCTCAAGCCCCTCTCCTGCCAAACCAACTGGGTCATTCTTTCAGAGTGGGTTGATGGATTCTGGGGCTTAATAGAAGAGAGGGAAAGTGAAGAAGAAGCAGAATTTATGTCCTATGATGACAAAATCATAGTGTTGGAGTTGGCCAAGGCATCATTGGCTCTCTGGTCCAATCCATCCATGACAATCAATCCCCTCTGCAACCTACCCAAGTGGTCATTTATTCTGAACTCATGAGCCAATCCCTCCTGCTGTGGGGCAACTCTGAATGTTGGGAAGGTTTTTTTGCCCCTCCCCCCAGTATCTACACAACTTTCATCCATTACTTCCCCTTCTGTCCTCTGGGGCCAAGCAGAAATGCCCAACCCCCTTTCCACATAACAGCCCTTAAGATATTTGAAAACTACTCTCATATCCTCAATGAGTCTTCTCTTCTCCTATCTAATCCTCCTTAATTACTTCAACCTCACCTCTGTACTACATGTTTACAAGTATTCACTTCTGCAAGTTGAATGAAAGGCTAGCTTTTGTAATTATTTTTTAAAGCTGGAGAAGCACTTTATATGACCTTAGGAAAACAGCTGATGACTGCATCATGAAGAATGAGAATTTTCTTCCTATGTTCTGTTAACTTTTCATATTTCTTTAGGCATGTCTATTGTTTCTAAAATTTGTAGAGCTCATATATGATCTGTTTAATGAAGTTCATATTAACACCTAACATTCATGTAGTATAAGGAAGGTGCTATTATTATATCTATTTACAGATGAGAAAACTGAGGCTCAGAGAATTTAAATGACTTGCCCAGGATCACAAGCTATTAAGTATCTGAGTCAGAATTTGAACTCTGGCCTTCCCGATGCCCAGACCAGTGTTCTGTTCCAAACCCAATCAAGCTTTCACCAAGCCCTTACTATTACTGTGATTTGTCCATAGGAATAGGCTCTTCTCATCACTTGCTTTTAGAGTGAGAAGGCTAGATGTTGGTCCCTTGCATTGTTCAAGGCAACTACACTGAGCAGTAGATTCTCCCTTCTGTCTTCACACAGTTCTTTCTGAAGCTGTGAAATGCATAATGGCATTCTGTGTTTTAAGCAACCCTAGGGATTCCTTTTCAGTTGTTATTATACCACCAAAAAAAAATAATCCTACATACTAAATGTCTGGTTCCATCGATGGAAGTCATTTAAATCCCTCAAGTGAGGAAGCTAGATAGACTTCTCCTTTTAAGGACTTTCGGTACAATGGGTGCCTTAGGGAATACATATAAGAAATACAAGGAAAAGATGAACCAGTGCTCTGCCTAGATGCTGATGGATGCATGCTAACAGGTAATAGGGAAAAGGAACTACTCAACTCCTAATTTGCTTTTCTTTCCCACCAAGGAAAATGATTTTCAAACTAGAAAAAGTGGAAGAAATACCTTTAAAAAGTAATTGAAGACCAAGATAAAAGCAATGATAATAAGAGAGTACCTACATGTTCTCAAAGCCTGCAGGAATTATATCCAGAGGTGCTGAAAGAACTTGTGGGAGTGATTACAGAATCACTGTTGGTAGCATGGCTAAGGGTATAGAAAGCTGCTTGCAGAACTAGAAAGAGGTAGGGTCAATCCGCCTCTGCTACATTTTGGTTCTGTGACCCTGAGGAAGTTACTTAACCTTTTAGTGTTCTAGGCAATTTCTGAAGATTGCAAGTTACAGAGAAGGTGCTGACCTGCATTGGAAAAGGGAGTTTCCTTTCCTGAGATTTTCTGTACCAGTGAAATGACACATCTGATCCCAGTCCTTATCTTTATACCCATGGAAAGCAACCAGAAAAATTCTATGATACTTCTTTCTGTGACATTAGGGACATCATTTCCCTTCTCATAGCTTGGTTTCCTTATTTATAAAGTGAAGTGGTTTGGTTAATTGTTGTTATTGTCCTTTTCATCTCTAAATCTATAATCCTCTGACCCCAGAATTGGGCAAACTTTGACTTGGTTTTATAAAAAGGGGGAAAAGAGGGATTACAGAAACAGGAATAAGGAATTTGATGTCATTTCACAATTAAATTCTAGAAAGGAGTTTTTAAAAAGATGATTTCTTCTATCCTGCCCTACAGGAAAACATAAAGGGAAGGGGATAAGAGAAGGGAGGGAGATAGAAGGGAGGGCAGATTAGGGGAAGAGGTATCCAGAATGCATGCTGTCTTGGGGCAGGGGAAGGGATGAGATAGGGAGAAAACTTGGAACTCAAAATGTTGTGGAAGTGAATGTTAAAAACTAAAAATAAATAAATTAATAAATTTTAAAAAATAAAAAGATGATTTCTGAGCATTTAGAAATGAAAGGAGTCATTGCTTAGAGTTCAGGAAGACTCATTTTCTTGAGTTCAAATCTGGCTTCAGACACTTACTAGCTGTGTGACCCTGGGCAAGTCTCTTTACCTGGTTTCCCTTAGTTTCCTCATCTGTTAAATGAACTGGAGAAGGAAATGGCAAACTGCTTTAATATCTTTGCCAAGAAAATCCCAAATGGAGTCATGAAGAGTTGTACATGACTGAAAAATGACTGAATAACAGCAATAAAAAAAGTTCACCAACTATGTTGTGTTAAGCTAATCTCATTCACTTTCTTGGTAGAGTAGCTAGAATGGCACATGAGAGAAATGCCACTGATTTCATACCAGTAGTTTTCCCACAAGGTATCTGACTAAGTCTTTCATCATATCCTCATGGACAAGGTGAAACAAAATGGAGGCAGGCTGATAGGTACATTTGTAGCTGGATAAAGAGCTGTGTCCAGAATAGTGATGGCAAAGGAGAAGGATATGTTTAGAATCATGCTATGAGCTTCATTGTTGGCTATGTCTCACTCAACTAGCTTGAACTTGTCCTGCACAAAATCTTTCAGTGACTTAGATGAAGACATATGAGTCATGCGTATGAGAAGTTTGAATGGCACTAAGCAGAGAGACAGGAAATATTTTGAAAGGCAAAATCAATTGGGAATTAGTGAATATGTTAGGTAACGTAATAAATATCTAGAATGTTTTGCTTTTTTAAAAAAATTCTGGGGATGGTAGGCTGGAACCAGTGATATGACATTCAACCAGTAAGATAACTTACAACTAGTAAGATGACATTTCCTACTTGGCTGCATCCCTATGGACTTCATCATGCCCCTCATGAACCTCATCTTCCTTCAAGATCACATCAGTCCTAGAACTCATGCCTAGTAGACATTCCTTTCCCCTGGGGCCTTTCCTTCCATCTGATTAGAGAGGGTGGAGAGCAGAAAGTACCTCCCAGAGCCTCCATTTAAGGAGGGTGCCTAGGCCAGCCATGTCTTCATTTCCCTCCTGGCTACACTCTTCTGGACTTCACCCCCTTGCTGAGTACCCTCCCCCTCCTTTTCAGCTTTTTATGTGTTCTCTTTCCCATCAGACTATGAGCTCTTTGAGGGCAGGGGTAGTCTTTTGCCTTTCTTTGTATCTCCAGCACTTAGCACAATGCCTTGTACATAGCCACTTCTTAATAAATATTTGTTAACTGACTGGCACAGAATCAAGTCCTGAACTTTGATTCAAAAGTTCAGTTAGATAAATTAAGTATAGAGTAAATGTGGCTTGACACATTCATGTGTAAAAGACCTTTTAGTTAACCACAGGGTCATCGGGAGTCAATATTAGGATGTGCCTGCTAAAGGAGTTAATGTAGTCTCAGCTCAAATGCTCCAACTGGTGTTTACTGTTGTTGATGGGAATATTTCTTTCAATGAGGCAGATCATGGCCCATCCATATCTGTCCATCTTGTTTTCTTCTCGGAAGAGTCTTTCTATGATTCCCTGCCCCTCCCCCCACGTGGTACACCCAGTGACCTAGTGCCTTCTTTGTTTCCTCTGGACATTGATAGTATATAAGTGGAACACTTGAATTGCCAACCTGTCATTCCTTGGCATGTCATGTGACTACCATATTCTTTTTCTTTCATGGACTTCATAATTTTTACTTCATCAGTGCTAACATATAATAGATGCTAAATAAATGCTTATTGGTTGACTCTTGTTCCTCTGTATTTGTTAAGTCATATCTGAAATTCTCCACTCTCCTGATCGTTGGTGGATATATGCTGATAGAGGAAGGCTAACTATGACATATATTTCTCTTTGGTTCCATATTCATGTCTATTATATTGACATCATTTCTTCCAAATGCTCTTAAAGTGAGTGGGTGTTCCTCAATTTGTGTGTCAATTATTGGTGAGGAAAGGAGAAGGGGTGAAAGAAGCTTGTTCACATTAGATGCATGCTGCATGACTAGGGGAGGAAGGACATTTTTGTTCCCAGAATGTCTTTTCCCATTTCTTGTGTATCCTCCAACCTTATGAAGGTCAATAAGGCAATCCAGCAAGAACACTTATTGAATCTCCCTTGGACTGGAACATGGAGCCAGCCCCTTAGAGAAAGACAAAGCAAAAGGTCATAAACCATCAAAGAGATGAAAATGACCTAACCAAATCTACAAAGGCCTACATTAAGCAAATGCAAATGAATCTTGCTCTTTGGCACAAACTATGGAATCATGGGTATTTCTTTAGACTAATTGCCGCCCTAAGCTGAAGATATGTGTTAGCTGGTATAAAAGAAAAAAAATTCTTAAAGGATCATCTGTGGGCATAATGACTTCTGATTTTTTCCTGAATTCAAGGGGTCTGACTTTTTTGTTGTTGAATCTTTCAATGGAGAGTGAGTACAATTGAGTTGACTCTCAAGGATAGCCTTGCTTATTTGTTTCTCATGCTGGCCACAGGGAGGCAGTGAGTTTACATGGCCAAGTAGGTTAATTCAACCAAATATTTATATCTACAACATAGCTTATTAAGGTAAGTCTGTGACATGTTTATAACCCCCTTCTAGATTCTTCTAGTCTATAAGAATATATCTCTCTTACTGGTAAACCAGTTGTAAAAGTAGAATCTTGAATATCCTTTTGGAAAGGGGGCCAAAGATGGTGGCTAAATATTTTAGTTATTTTTTAGTTTAGGGCAATGTTACACTAAAACACATTATACAAGGAAAGGTAATAGCCTTGTTTTTCTTTTTCTTTTTTTGTTAAACGCCCACATCATTCCTTAATCATACAATATTGAAGGTGATAGGTATATGTACTGACTAAGCCCATAATGTAAGAGGGCCCTTTTCTCTATCATCAGTTTATTTATTTTGTATTGAACAAAGGGCATGGGGGAGCTTTTGTGAAATTTTAGCTTGGGGAGGGGAGCTCACAATTTAAATTTAATCCACTGTGAAAGGACCAATCTCATTCAGTGATTCAGTTATCTGATTGGATGCACCAGTTGGCAGAAATCCCATTTTGGTTCAGACATAGAATGGCGACATAGCCTCATTACGGTAATTGTATTTACAGGCCTGCCTGGCTTCCTGGGCAGTGAACACAGTGCTTATTCAGCTGCCTTGGCCATGGTGGGTTTTCTGCATGGCATATTTTTGTTTCCGAACCATTCTGGCATCGGGAGAGTTTCTGGCCTCGTTTCGCTTTCATAATTCGGATGAAAGCCACAGAAGTTTCCAAGGAACCAGCACGGGCCACTTGTGAGGCCCTTCATCCTGCAGTATTAATGGATGACTGGAACATTTGTTCTAGTCTGGAGAGTCTCCTGACTCTAGGAAGCTTTCTTGTTTCAACAGGAAGAGAATATTGTCACTAAATATGGTATTAACTCTCTCATGTCGTATCACTGATGGAGGGCCAATTAATTCTCAGATCACTTCCTTCTCCTCTTGATAGTGAGGGGGATGTGATGCCTCCTTTTTTTCCACTATGGAAACCATGAATTGATACATCTGAAGACAACAAGAGAAGATGGCAATGGGAAGGATCAGCAAGCAGGTGAGCAGCCATGCTCAAAAAATGAAGCTGTTACTGTCTTTGTTTGACTTAATCATAATTCAGTAAAATCCAGTCCAACAAGCATTTACAGAACCGTATGCTAGGTCTTACACGAGGTACTGGGGATACAAACCCCCAAATGAAATAGCCCTTGCCCTCAAGGAAACTAATATTCTACTGCATAATAAATGGACAGACTGCTAATTTTCATCCAAGGCTTGTGCTACACCAGTGGTTGTCAAAGTTTTCAAGGATGAAGACCCTTTCGTTAGGTATAAAAATAACAAGTGGGACCCCTCCCCCATAATAAGCATCCATTGAGATAATAAGTATTTACATTTATTCACCCTCTCTCTTCCTGCTCTTCCTCCTTTTCAAAGGGACATCTTGTCTGGCTTTTCAGTAAGTCAGTCATAGACTTTATTAGGCACCTACTATGTGCAAAGTACTCTGCTAAGCGCTAGGGACAAAATTCTAAAAAAGAAAGTTTCTTCTTGCTCTCAAGGGCAATCTAATGGCAGAAGATGGAACACTAAAGGAAGCTTGAAAACCTGGTTAGGGAATTGGTACCAGGAGAAACGCAAGGGAGTGTAGCTGGTTGAGAAATTATGACATGGGTCCCCTGGGTCCCTTCCCTAAATGGGGGTCTGGGGAAGAGCTCTTCACTCTACCGTCCCATAAGAAGGGAAGAGGGTACTGATGAGGCGTGATGATCAAGGCTGAGTGGCGAATACCGTGGCTGATGAGATCTTGCAGAATGAGGAGTGCATGAACATAGTAGGTGCTTAAAATTATTGGCAATCAATGATCTAAAAATTATTGTTAATCAGTAATTTAATTTATTATCTTATCCTGGGGGTAGACGGGTTTCATAGGGTCTATAAACTTGATAGGGAAAAAAATACTTTTTTTCAATATATTTTTTGGTTGTAGTCCTATGTAATTTACTCATTTAAAAACATTATTTTGAGAAAGGATTTATAGGCTTCACCAAATTTCCCAAGGGATCCATAATACAAAAATTTAAAAAGCAAATCTATTCTTAAATGCCATCGAGGTAGGTAAATGTTCCTTTCCCATACTTGCCTTTTCCCTCCATAAGTGTCCACCTTTCATTTGGAAGAAAACATGAGAATATGACCTGTGACCCCTAAGTACTTCATTTCCTTAGCTAAGCTTTCAAAGTCTCTAGAATATTTTCCTGATTTCTCTTGTTGTTATTATCTTTTTCATTTTTTTAAGCATTTTTATTTAAAGTTCTGAGTTCCAAATTCTATCCCTTTCTCCCTTTCCTTTCCCTGAAATGGTAAGCAATCAGACATAGGTTATACATGTGGAATTATGTAAAACATTTCCATGTTAACCATTTTGTACAAGAAGATTTCAATAAAAGAAAAAAAGAAAGTGAAAAATAGCATGCTTCAGTCTGTATTCAGTCAATATCAGTTCTTTCTCTGGAGGCGGATAGTATGCTTCATCATTATTTCTTTGGGATTATCTTAGATCCCTGTATTGCTGAGAATAGCTAAGTCATTCACAGTTCTTCATCAAACAATATTGCTTTTACTGTGTACAATGTTCTCCTAGTTCCGTTCACTTCACTGTGCATCAGTTTATATAAGTATTTCCAGGTTTTTCTCAAATCATCCTGCTTGTCATATTTTATAGCACAGTAATATTCCATTACAATCATAAACCAAAGCTTGTTTAGTGACTCCCCAATTGATGGGCATCCCTTTGGTTTCCAGTTCTTAGGCCCCACAAAAAGATTCTGCTCTTATTATTCATCCTTACATGCATGAATAGAAGTGGTATGTTTGAGTGTTGATGGGTTACCAGACACATCTTGGGTTTGCCTTTTCAGAAAACAAAGTGCCTCATGAGTAACCTTAGCAAATCAATAAATGAATGTGTTGCTATAGTTCCTCAGGGAGTCACCGGGCACCATTTCTTCTTCAGGATCAGTAACAGGTTTTCTCACCTGTTGAATGTGAGCATGGTAGCACATGTAGATACACTTGTTTGTTCCCTGGAGTATGAGATACTGTTTTAGATTCACTGTCTTTGAAAGAATCCTCCAATCTGGTGCTTCTTTCCAGGGATTCTCAGTTTTTTCCCCTTCTCTTTCTCCTTTGTGTTTTGATTTCTTTTTTCCCCCCATCTAATATTCTCTTGACCCTAATTTCAACCCCCTCTACCTCAGAATCTTTTTCTTCCTAGACTCTTTGATATCTGTATTCTTTTACCCTCTTAGAATTTGTTGGTCCTTTTATTAATAAACTCATAGTTTATGATTGTAGTTATTATTATGAACTAAAATATTATCTTCCCCCCACAAACCTGTCCCTATTACAAAGTTATATCTTTGAAGGTAAGGATGATACCACTATTCTTGTGGTCACCTAGGATCCCAACCTCAGAATTATCCCCTATTCAAGTCAGTGAACACCTAATTGAATCCCTACAATTACAAGGTAATGGTCTAGGTAATGGGAATACAAAGACAAAAAACCGTTTCCCATCTTCAAGAGTTTAAATGCTCCAATCTTACCTTTCCCTTCTCCTTATATCCAGTTGCCAAATCTTTGTCATTGTTCCTCCACAAAGTGTCTCATATCTGTCCCCTTCTGCTCACTAATACTGACCACTCTAGTGCAGCGTCTCATAGTCTCAATTATTTCATTCGATGATCAGATCCATGTTACTCCTACGAATGAACTCCAGCGACTCCCTATAACTTCCAGGATCAAATACAAAACACTCTATTTTGTGTTCAAAGCCCTTCATAAGCCAGCATCCTCCTAATTTTCCAATCTCCTTACACCTTACTTCTTCCCATATACTCTTTGATTCAGTGATGCTGGCCTCTTGGCTGTTCCTTTAACAAGACACTCCATCTCTCAGCTCCAGGCATTTCCTTTGGCTGTTCCCTATGCCTGGAAGGCTCTCCTTCCTCACCTCTGCCTGCGCCTTCCCTGGCTTCCTTCAAGTCCTAGCTAAAATCCTGTGTTCTATAGGAAAACTTTTCTCAACTCTTCTTATTTCTATACCTTCTCTCTGCAAATTATTTCCTTGCTAGCCTGTTTCTATAGCTTGTTTTCGCGTATTTGTTTGCTTATTGTCTCCACCGTTAGATTGTGAGTTTCTTGAAGACAGGAACTAGGGTGTTGTTTTTGTCTATTTTTATATTCCCATTGCTTAGTACAGTGCCTGACACGTAGTAGGTGCTCCAAATATTTATTCGCTGCCTATTAAGGGCCTACTATATGTCAGACACTGTGATAGAAATGCAAACCCAAAGTGAAAATAGTCTCTGCCCTCAACAGATTTATATTCTACTTTTGGCCTGGATTATTATAGCCAACTCCTAATGGGATTCACAGCTTCCAGTCTCTCCCCTCTAAAGATGTGTTAATATAGGGATTATTTCTGCAAATGTGGAATTGCATGCAGTTCTCCAATCAATCTTCAAGAATTGATTAAGTGCCTGGTACATAGTAGGCACTGTGCTGGATGCTGGAGTACAAAGACAAAAGAGTGAACCAATCCCTACTCATAGTGGACTCTAACGGGGGAGGCAACATACACACAAGTAGACATTTACTGAATAAATACAAATATTTACACAGTCATTAAATCCAAAGCAGTTTGGCAGGGAGAGCTCCAGAAGCTGAGGGATTAGGATGAACTGCTTTTTAAAGGAAGAGAGGGGCATCTGAAGCAGAGTTAAAGTGGGAGAGCATTATGGTCATGGTGTACAGCTAGGGCAAAGGCACAGAGGTGAGAGGTGGAGGGTCATGAGTGAGTAACAGAGAAGGCATTTTGGTTGCTTGATCTGACCAACTATATGGTTATAAGTAGATGGCTGTTTAAACATGGGGGAATCATCTCCTGTTTGTCCTGTCTATACCTTGTGTGCACCCAGTTGTTTGCATGTTATCTTTTCCCATTAGACACTGATCTCCTTCTCCCGCTTTTCGTTGTGTTCCAATGTTTATCATAGTGCCCGACACATAGTAGGTGCTTACTAAATGTTACTTGACTTGTTTATCCAGATCATTGAAGCCAGTGCGTTATTTCCCTTCAAATATATGGATATTTCAGGCCACAGTATTACTGTAATGACCCCAGTTCACTTTTCTTTGCATCTCTAGGCTCAACCAAATTTTAAAAAGATGTGTCCAGTGAAAATGCAGTTGAAGATATAGATTATATTTAAAGTAGATTGCTATGAGAGCCTTTTCTTTGGTGGCATCATATCTTTAAAATATAGCAAAAATCTTTAAAACAAAATACGCATACTTGACAGATGCTAGCGAACCTTCATGTGTCTTCCTCAATAGACCCACGTGGCAGGAGTTTAGTGGGAGAATAAAAATCGTGCAGCTGATTAAATGACCACTCTGCAAAGTTTCAGAATTAAACACTTTGATGAATTTCACTCGGCTTCCTTCCCTTCCACCCCTTCAACTAATAAAAAACCATTAGGCTGAATCTTGAGCTAATCACTTCCCAATAGGCCTAAAAATCCATCTTGATTTTTTTTTGAGGAAAAAAATACAAACTCAGAGTTTCTAAGTATTTAAAATGCATTTAATTAGTTGATAAATTAAAAACATTCTGGAATGCATTGTATCATGAATTGAAATTATTTGCTTTTTCCTTTTCACCTCAAAGGCAATTTCCATGTAGAATTAATTATTCACTGATTCAGAAATCATGATTTCACTGGTGTTAGACCTATCCCTGCTAATGCAGCTCTTAGCCTCTCCTTGTTTTACTGGATTAGATAGTTTTTGTGAGTTCTGGAGACAAAGAAATCCATTCCTTTGTGGCCAGTCTTCCGGTAATGGGCCTCTGAGAACTTAACCCAACTGGTCTTCTATGACAGACCCAACATCCATTGCTAGATCTGTGCTGAAAGCCTTTCTAAGAAGGTAGGACTTACTGGAGCTTGTGTTCTTAGCTGGCTAAGCTGATGATGTTCCATGATCACCTCTAGGCCATGATACCACAGGGGAGGAGAACAGTCAACAACCAGAAAAGCAGGATTAAAATGGAGGTAGTCAGCTAGTCAGAGGAGAATTACAGGGGGGTGGAGAAATGTAAATATAGAAATATGTAGAAATAAACTTTTAGTTTATATCTTTCAACTCAACATCAGTAATGGGGTCAGTCCATCTTTTCTTTTCTTTTTTCTTTTTCTTTTTCTTTTTTTTTTTTGGAGGGGAAAGGATGGAGTTCTAAGTTCTCTTGTATTTGCCTGGCTTCACTGTTTATATTTTTGCTGCCTGGTCTATATTTTCTCAGGTCCTGGCATTCAACTGTGCTGCTTAATCTCACTGATCTGTAGCCTTTTCTTTCAGGTGGTTGCCTAGAAGTACAAATTTCTTATCCTGAAGGAAGTCTTCTGCAGACTTTAGAGTGTTACAAAACATTGTGCTATTATTATCAATCAATCAATCCGCATACAGTATGTGTTTACTCATCTGCTAGACCCTAGTGACACAAAAACTAAAGGGAAAATAGTTCCTGCTCTCAAGAATCTTACCTTTCATAGACAGAAACACATGCACAAAATCTCCTCCATGACAGCCCTGGCTGGTAGTCAGCCAGCCTTTTAGTGGCAAGGAGCTCAATGCCTCCTGCAGCAGCGCATTTACCTTCTGTATCCATATATGTCAATCAACAGGTATTTATTGCATATCAAGAGCTGGGCTAGTCCTTGCAGACAGAAGGACAAAAATGAAACAGTCCTGGCCTCAAGAAACTTTCATTCTATTGAGAAGAAAGAACTTGGGACATACAAGAATAGAAATAGAAATAAGAATAGGCATATTTACTTTGTATGTACAACTTAGCCTGTATACATCAGGTCTATGAATATATGAATGTTTGAATACATATTCACATATGTGCACATATGCATTCATATATGCATGTATATATACACATATATGCACCCAAAATAAATGTTATGGAGCCTACATTTGTAATTTCTATACTCTAGAGATCATTTTCCTTATAACAGCCTTGAGAGTCAGATCCTACAAACATTATCACTATCCTCATTTGACACATGTGGAAGTTGAGGGTCAGAAGGGCAATGAATTTCCCAGGGTTGCTTAGGGAGAGCGATACCAAAGGCTCCCTGGCACTCTGGGTTCTGTTCCTTCTCTGATGCCGAGCCATTCTCCTTATTAGTTTCTTCCCTTTCCCAGGAGTTTCCCTTGGCAATTTGAATATTGAGGATATGCATTAATATGGTGATTATCTCAGCAAACATGGAATGACATACAGCCCTTAACCCAAAGCTTCACGTGGCTTTTAGCTGGGACCTCCTTGGTGGCTACGGAAAATGCACAAACCCTGCCTTAGGGGTAGCTGTGGGTCTGATGTCCACAAAACTAACAGGATACAGTTAGAGGGAAGGTGGTCCATAGGTCCGGAGTCAGTGGACCCGGGGTAGCTGTCTTGGTCACTCACTATGTGATTTTTGAGTAAGTCTTTATCTTTAAAACAAGGATGATGTAATCCTTGTATGACCTGCCTTTCAGAGATGTTGTGGAGAAAATGTGTTGTCAGCTTTAACACATTAAAAGAACTTAAAAATGTAAGCTATTATTCTTTGTTTTATTTTTAATCTTTCCTAATTCCTTTTCATTTGGAATATCCTATGATGTGTCCCCATTTTAGAGATAAGGAAATTGAGGCCCAATAAGGAGATGGGATACTACTTGCTCTTATTCTGGGTACAATAATCAAATCAATCCTACTAGAAACAGTACAATAATCTATTTTCCAATGGCTTCCCTCATGAACTCCATACTTTATTCCTTTCCAGCTCTGTATGTATAAGCCTATGAATCTCAGACCAAAACTCCCTTCCCTGGTCACCACTAGCCTTGATGTATTAGCTTCACCTATTAGAATGAAAGCTCAATGAAGAGAAGGATGGTCTCAAATCCTTAGTACCTAGCATAGTGGTTGGCACACAGCAGGTGCCAAATAAATGCTTCTTCATTCATTCATCGTCATTCAGCTAAGCTAAACATTCTATCCCTTACTTTGCACTTCCAGAATTGTTAACTATCTGTTTCCACATGGGGAAGAATCGATTGACCGGTTTTCATTAATTCACCCAGACAGTTCAAACAAACAGCTGGCCAGTTTGGACAGTTCGCTGATTTGACTGTTCCCTTGGCTAAACAGATTTACAAAGTCAGTCCAAACAGCTGAGCCTATCCATGGTGGTATAGACTTGGCCTGCAATTGACAAGACCTTGTTGCTTAGGTCAGTGAATAATTTTCTGTATTTATGAACACGCCATTGGCTACCTCAGTTTGATAAATTTCCTGGAGTTGAATGTCAGTTTTCACCCTGCATGGTACCTATTGTTAGCTGATGTTATTAAATATGTACTTATTTGTTTAAAGGGTCTGTTGTTGAGAAGAATTAATGGAATAAAGCATTCTAGAAGACGTCTGCAATTTTATTTCATTTGTTTGACTGCTTAAAGAATAAAATAAAATAAAAAACCCAGAGTCCCAGACAACCATGTTATGAGAAGGAGCAGTAGAGAAATCTCTCTGAAAGACAGGCGAGTTATCTGGGATTTCTGAGTCAGTGATTCTTTATCCCCTAAGAAATAGTGAATTCCTGCCTTACATTTTGGTACATTCATTCGGGTTCTATAGGGCATCAGGTGAGCGTCTGGATTCAATAGCACACCCATCTCTTGTACAGACAACCTGAAAAACTCTCAGTTCCTTTTGTGCTGAGCTTCCTGTCAGCTTTTGAGTTAAAAGAGAGGATGGGGAGGCACTTCTCAGAATCGGTCTGAAAAATGCTTAAGTGTAAACATGTACTGTGGCAAAGTAGCAATGCCATAGAAACCCTGCTGAATGTTTTGAAAAGACCGGCAGCTTCTAAAGCTGGGGTCTTGCTTTGACCTCTCGTTCCTGAAGGAATTCATCCTAGCATTATGAAACTGAGACACAAACAGCTGGAATCTTCCTCCCAGTGCACTCTCTTACATCTCTGTCGTTATGGGAGCTAAATGAAGGGCTCATGTGTCTTCAGTTGAGCCTTGTGGCTCATTCAAGCCAGCTGGGTTCGAATTCTGCCTCTGACTAGATTTGTAGCCATGTATGAATGATGCCACCTCCCTTTCTTTATTCAGTCACTCATTCACAGAATAAGCTTTTTAAATACTGAAGAGGCATCTTGGCATAGTGGATAGTACGTGCTGTCTTTGATCCAACCTGACTGTGTGACCCATGCAAGACCCTGGACCTCTTAGAGCTATAGGAAACTGTCAAAGACTCTACATTTCAGAGCAAATGCAGAGCCCCAATACTGATGAAATCAGCACAAATCAAAATGGAAACAAAAGAAAGGAAAAGGACAAAGCCCTAAAAGGCAAAGCCCCAAAGGGATTTCCTTAGGATTCGTCAGTAGGTGCAATACTAGGGCCCTTCCAAGGGCATCAATGCAGGGTAAATGGTAAGGCATGGGACTCAGGATGTGATGGCCAGGCTGATGATAAGGCTTACTGGTCTTCTGTTGATATTCTTAGGAAGGTGACTTTCTTGGGGAAACATAGTCAAAGCAAACCTCAAAGGTCCATTTAAAACCCACCGTAGCACACAATTTTGTTAATAGTACTATCACAGTTGGTTATTTTGTTTATTCCATAGGGTCACTGAATCTATTTAAGGTAGCATCTACTGTTGTAAGCAACTCACAATCGTCTTTTCTTGGGAGAATATGAAGCATTTAGGGGTAATACCATTTCTTGACCTGTCCCCAAAAGATGATGCATTTTTG
The DNA here is from genome assembly GCF_003287225.1 of Phascolarctos cinereus. Classification (NCBI taxonomy): domain Eukaryota; kingdom Metazoa; phylum Chordata; class Mammalia; order Diprotodontia; family Phascolarctidae; genus Phascolarctos; species Phascolarctos cinereus. The sequence goes on along the minus strand of NW_027555514.1, from coordinate 25,649,457 downwards.
ATGAATTAAACTGTTGAATTGCTGCCCATTTAACCACTTCTATGGTAGAGATAATGAACTTTACTTTTATGGCTTCTACTTTCCACATATTTCCTTAAAATGCTACACCCTCAATACTGCCACAATTCGCATATTTTCCGAGCGTGAAAAAGCTACAGCAATAACTTTTTAAAGCCTAATGCTTGTTCTGCTGGCTGATCGTTATTGTTCTATTTTGGTAGGCTCATGTATTTGAGACCATCATCTTGTCCAAATCTTTCATTTTACAAATGAGAAGACTGAGGCCAAAGGTCACATAGAACCAGAGCTGGAATTCAAATCCCAGTCCTCTGATTCCAATTCCAATCTTCTTTCCTCCATCCCACATTGCCTTTTTTTTTTTTTGGTTGAGGTGTTATTCTCTGCTTCCTAGTTAGATTTTGGAGGTACTTTCCAAAGATATTACAGACTGAGATCTGACCTTGGAGCCATGAAGACTTGGGTTCAAGTATTGTGCTGTATGTCCATGGACAAGTGTATTAAGGCTGGAATGCTACAGATAAGTTGCCAGTATACATCAGTGGAGAAAGTGTCCATATTAGGAGATCTGCCCACTGAAGAAATTGGATTGCCAAAAACAAGCAAATAGACCCCCAGACCTCTGCTATTATTATTTTCTTAAGTATTCTTAGGTTCAATGACAAACAATTCAACAAACATTCATTAAGAGACAATTTAATCAAAGACTGGATGACCACTTGTCATGGGTGTAATGAGGATTCCTTCATGGATGGGTTGGACCAGATGACTGCTAAGGTCTCTTCTAGCTCTTAGATTCTGCAATTCTTTGTCAACTACATGCAAGGCTATACTGGAGTTAAGTAGGAGTGGAGAGCATCCATAAAGCCTTCCTTTCAAGGAACTTAACAATGTAATTGGTGTCAAGAGTGGAGGTGTTAGGTTGGAAGGGAAGAACATAAATGCCAATGGAACCAAGAGAGAGTGAGGTGAATACAGAACAAAAATCCTTATAAAGGGCTTTCAGAAATCTGAGATAGGAGAGAGAATGATAATAACTCACACACATACATATACGTATGTATGTATATGTGTATAGATGTATGTATATATATACATATGTCATAGTCAGATAGCATCTTACCTTTCTACTTGTGTTACATATTTTTCCCTTTTATGTGTTGTTTTCGTCTATTAGATTGTGAACTCCTTGAGGGCAGAAACTGTCTCTTTTTCTTATTTGCATCTGTAGCACTTAGCGCAGTGCCTAGCAAAGACTGGGTACTTACTAAATGTTTATTGAATTGAACTGAATTATTATATTTGCGTGCCACTTCACTCTCCAATCATACAAATCGACTTATTGAACATTAACCATACTGTGTATTTTCTCCCACTTTGCTGTCCTTGTTCTACTTTTCCCCTATACCTGGAGTGTCTTTTCCACCATTCTTACCAATCCTTTGCAGCCCAGCTCCTCTTTGGGACCTTCACTAATGTTCCTCTCTGTGCCCCCAAATTAGTAATGACCTTGCTCCTCAGGCTTACATATTTCTTAGTACTTCTACTTTGTATTATTGACTATTTATTTTCTGTGTAATGGACTGTGAGTTCCATGTCTTATCTTAACTTGATATTTTCCTTAATACCTACAGCACCATAGTCTGCATGCATACATGCGCACACAAACACAGGCAGACACACACGCACATGCCTCTCTGACAATGGATGTCTATTAGTTTTGAATTTGTATGGAATACCCATTTCATTTGGATTTTAAAGAAGATGCTAGGTGGTATAGTGGAGGGAGCTCTAAACTTGGAGCCAGGAAGAGGTGAGTTTGAATCCTACCTCAGATGCTTAATAGTTGTGTGACTCTGGGCAAGTCACTTAATCTCTGTCTTACTGTTTCTTCAATTGTAAAATGGGGATAATAATAGCACCTACCTCCCAGGGAGGCTGTGAGGATCAAAAGAAAATGCATGAAAAGTACTTCACAAGCCTTAAACCATCATATAAATATTAGGTAATAGCAGTAGTAGTAGTATAGTAGTAGTAGTAGTAGTAGTAGTAGTAGTAGTAGTAGTAGTAGTAGTAGTAGTAGTAGTAGTAGTAGTAGTAGTAGTAGCAGCAGTAGTAGTAGTATCTAGACACTTCAGATAATAGAAAAACACTGCTTTTGAAAAGGGCCTGCAATAAATCTGAATTGTAAATTCATTTATTGCCTTAATCTTGTTACCTATATGTGATCTCTTTAAGTATTTTTCTCCAGACATTAACTGGATTCTCTTTGTCAGCTTTTCTCTAGTTCATATGGTGTTATTTTCTCTTAACTTTAGCAAGCCTAGATAGTAATAGCTTTCTCTTTATACAAGAACCTTAATAATAATGCCTTCCAGAATTACTGTTTTTTAAAGTATTTAGTCAAACTAAATGGCATATAGTCAATGAGATATTTATATTATTCCACTTACACAAAGAAAAATTACAAAAACCTTAGCAATGAATGAATCTGCCTCTCTCCTTCAGATCTTAAGAGGGCTTAATCCATAATGTAAGTCTGTAACTGAAGGAAGCAAACCATCCACTGAGCCTTCTCAGCCTCTCCTGGGAACAACAGCTGGTGACGTTGCAGCTTGGCTTTGAAAACAATGGGGGTTACGCCTGGTGAAGATGATGTCATGGGGGGGCATACTTTCACCCAGAAAATAGTCAAGGATGATGACTGACCCTGACTTGCCCTCCTCCCTGCACCTTCCTCCTTCCAGGACATTTGAAAACTGTTTAACCAGGCCTGCCCTACTGAAGAGATAGGCTTGCTGGGTTTAAGTTCAGAAAGGAACACTTTCTTCACCCCCCAATGTAAATCTTCAGAGACATTTCTTCAAAAATTTATGTTAGCCAGATTGTTGCCCTCTCTATAGTGAGGAAAATTTGAGATGAATTCAACTGTGTTCATTTTTACTAAGTTTCTATTATGTGACTAGTTTTACACTAGTTTTTTTAGGACAATGCTTCCCAGGGACAGATCAAAGACCCCTCGGGGATTTTTAAAGTTTCATTGCAAGAGATCCTCTAATTCAAATGCACATTCAGCATGTTGATCTTTATTTAGCTCTAACACAATATACATTATGAGTCAGTGTAATTGTGAGGAAGGAGGTCCTGAAGATGTTCACCACATTTACTTTCAGGAACTATGTACTCTAGAAGTCTATGTATGTACTCCTCAGCTTAAATGGGGGCAAGAATGATAAAAATCTTGGCAGAGTTAGGAAGGGTTACAGATATTCAAACAATAATCTCTCTCCTTCTTTCATTACTATTTTTCAAATGCATGTTGGTGTTCTTATGATTATTAAAATGCAAAATACTGAAAGATGTTACTAACTCCATTAGCTCATTGAGAGTCTTTTGACTCTCTTCGTATCCTCAATACTACGTGGGCAGTGCCTGCACATAGTAGACACTTAATATTTATTGAGTTTATAGTAACTTTTTGTCATTTTTTTAAATCATTGTATATTAATACTAAGATTACTGCCATGTGAGGCTGCATCATTGTTTTTTTTTTATTTTAAAAAGTGATTTACATACTGGGAAAGGCTAGTTGGGATCACTTGCTGAAGGGGATACCAAAGAAAGCTGAGATCTGGCCCCTCCAAGGAGCTTAATATTTAAGTTAGGGGAGGTGGTGGTGGCAGTAGAGATGAGAAACATATAGACCCAAGAACAATACTGGACGATATGAGTTTGTGTCCAAAAGTGTTGTATTGACCAATGTTAAATAGGTCAGGAGGGAGAGACAAAAAGAGACAAAGAAACAGTGACAGAGACAGATGGAGCAACCAGGGACACGACAGAGACTGACAGACAGACAGACACACAGAGAAGAAAATATGGGCTCCTAATTTGAACCCTTTTCATTCCCCTGGATAGTGAGAATTGGTCTTACCATCATACCACCAATATTATCTATGGGACTGATGTAAGAAGCCCCTTTTAAGAAAGGGTACAGATATGAAATTAGATTGAGATCAGATATGACCTTGGCTCTATGTCCTTTTACCTGACATATACAAGGGGACTTTTTTTCCTCTGCTCCCTTCCCATCATTTGCTCTGGGGAGAAGCATTGTACCTTGTAGTTGCTTAACAAATGTTGGGATTGAATTGAATTGGCTTTTCCCTTTTTAGCCCCGAAGGGCATTGCCTTTAGATACTTAGGGGATCTTTGGAAGAGTTGGCTTTGGGACGTGGTTGGGCAGCCCTCACAACTGTGTTGGTTGTAATGTGCAGGAGATTTATCTGTCTCACCGTAGTAATCTCCATCTTCTTCATTCTCCTACTCCACTCACACAAATGTATTTTTCAACTTCATCCTCCCACTCACAAGCTTTCCCAGATAAACCCCTAAACAAGTTGAGACACAGAAATCTCTAGCCTCTTAATCCTTCCTCAAATGGAACAGATGAGCCACTGCTGCCAAGCGAGCTTTAGTTCTGTCTGTGAGTATGAGACCCTAACCTCTGGGGTTTGTCTTCAACCCAAACCCATTCATGTTGATGAGACAGGATTGAGCTTGCCAGAAAGAAAGTCATAAAGAAACTAGAAATTTGAGGTTAGCTTACATGTTCTTTACAGAATAACAATTGTGTGTATTAAAAACATCTTTGAATATGTGCAGAATCTGTAATCTATTTATCATCTGTCTATGTATACACACACATAAATACAGATAGAATCACAGAATTGGAAAGGAATCTTAGCCACCATGTAGGAAATCCCTACATTAAAGGAATTGCTTTTACATCATACCTGACAAGTGATCTTGTAGCATTTGCTTGAAGACCTCCAAGGAGGAGGAACCCACTGCCTCTTGAAGCTTACTACAATCTTGGAATGTATTAATAAGTTCTTCCTGATATTGAGTTTAAATTTGCCTCTTTATACCTTCCACCCATTGCTTCTGGTACTGATCTCTGGAAACAAATGGAGTAAGTCTTTAAACACTTGAAGATACCAATCATGTAACCCTGAGTCAATTATTCTCTTCTCCAGGACAAACATCTTCAGCTCCTATAGGTGATGTTCTTAAGTCCTAGACTAAAGACCCTTCACCATCCTGATTGTCCTCCTCTGAACACTTCCCAGCTCATCCAGTGCTTTGCGTAGTGCTTGGCACATAGCAGATACTTACTAATGCTAGTTGATTGCCTGACTTACTGATTTCTTTCTTAAACCATAGTACCAGGAACTGAACAAAAGACTCCAAATGAGGTCTGATGAGGGCAGACTATAATGGGACTATTACTTCCATATTCCTACAATTTATGCCCTTCATAATTAATTGAGACAAAGATCGTATTGGCTTTTTGGCCTCCACTTACTCATTGACCTTGCAGTCCACTAAAACTCCCAGACCTTTTTTCGAACAATTGCTTTCTCACTATGCCTCCCCCATTTTTTTCCATTTTAGGTTGATTTTTGTAGCCAAGTATAAGACTTTACATTTATCCCTATTCAATTTCATCTTTACATTGATCCCAAAGCTCTAACCTGCTAATATTCTTTTGTATCCTTACTGCCCACCACTGTGTTAGCCTTTCCTCCCAACTTTATGTCATCTGCAAATGTGATAAACATACCACTTATGATGTTATTCCAATCATTGGTAAAATTATTAAACGATACAGGGCCAAGCACAGAACCTTAAGTTACCGGAGAGCTCCTGCCATGTTGACAATGAACTCTTTGAAAGTTGGCGTTCAGTCCTTTTAGTCATGCCCAAGTCTTCATGACCCCATCTGGGGTTTTCTTGGCAAAGATATTGGAATGTCTGCCATTTCCTTCTCTAGCTCTTTTTACAGATGAGGAAACTGAGGCAAGCAGAGTTAGGTGATTTGCCCAGGCTTGCACAGCTAGTAAGTGTCTGAGGCCAGATTTGAACTCAGGAAGATTAATTTCTCTGACATCAGGCCTGGTACTCTATCCACTGTGCCACATACTACCCAATTCTTTGAATACAGTCTTTCAACGATTTCTCAATCCATCCTGTTGTGTTATTAATCAATCCATATTGCCATCTTCTCTACAAGAATAGAATGAAATACTTCAACAAAAACTTTGCTAAAATGCAAATAAACTCTATCAATAGCATTCTCTTCATCAAATAGTTTAGAAATCCTATTTAAGAAATAATGAAGTTAATTTGGCATGACCCATTCTTGATGAAGCCACGTTGGTCTGTTGCAAACAAACACCTTCCTTATTATATTTTTGTCAATTGTTTCTTTAATGATCCATCCTAGAATTTTTATAGAAATTGAAGTCAAGCACACTAGCCTGTAGTCTGCAGACTCTCTTCTTTCCTCTTTTGAAAATTGGGGATAGCATTTTCCCTTCTCCAATCTTCTAATCCATCTCCTTTTACCCAGGATATTTCAGCGATCACTGACTGCGGCCCAGCATCACACCTGCCAGTTTCTTCAGCACCCAGGGATGCAGGTCATCTGGGCCATGTAACTTAAATCCCTCAAGGGAGGCTAGAGGCTGTCTTACTGTTATTACCTATCTTGGGCATCAACTCCCTCTTAGTCATTTTTATTCTCTCTTTTCCAGTATAAAGGTCATTCTCTTTTCTGTAGAAATAGAAGATTGAGGAGCTTTGCCTTCTCACTTTGTTATTGGTTATTGTTCTCCCATCCACCGCATGGAAAAGTTCTAACACTTTTCTGTTCCTCCTTTTCTTCTGGGTATAACTAAACAACAAGAGTAACGTGCTTTTTATCGTTCTTTGCTTCCCTCACCGACTTGGTTCGTTCTGAGCCTTCACCTTCCTCAACCCTTTTTAAAGGCAGTGAGGTTTCGTAGTGAAGTTCAGATCCAGTCTCTGATACTTACTAGTTGTGTGACCCTGGGCAAGTCACTTAGCCCAGTTTGCTCCAGTTTCCTCATCTGTAAAGGGAGCTGGAGAAGGAAATGGCAAACTACTCCAGTATCTTTGCCAAGAAAACTCTCAAAAGAATCACAAAGAGTCAGACACACCTGAAATGACCAAACAACAAAAACACTTTTTAAAATTTTTTTCATAATTTCAATTTCATGGATGTGTTTTGTTTTTATATTACAAGTATTTACAGATTATTCTCACTTTGAGAGGTTTAATTTAATAAAATGAAATAGGGAAAATTGATAAAGTAACCTCATCTGAAAGTGCAGGCAACTTTTCACGCCTGTATCATCCCTCTCCCAACTCTCTACTTTAAAAAATTAACATAAATTTATTTTTATCCCTCTAATTTTCTACCTCATTGAAGAAAACAACAACCAAAAATGAAAATTTTTATAACATATGCATATTCAAATAAAAAAATCCCCAGTGGCTGTACATACAAGTTTATGTATGTTTCATTCCACACCCAAAAGCCATCCCCTCTCTGTAAAGGATAACATGCTTCATCTTTGGTCCTCTGGAATCATGAATTGTCATGGGGTAGGTTATAGCTCTACAGCTCTCAAAGTTGTTTTTTATAGTGTTGTTGTCATTGTATGAATAGTTCTTCTGGTTCTACTTACTTCACTCTCCATCAGTTCATAGAAGTCTTTCCAGGGGCAGCTAGGTGGCACATTGGATAGAACTCTGGCCTTGGAGTCAGGAGGACCTGAGTTCAAATATGGCCTCAGACATACAACACTCACTAGCTGTGTGACTCTGGGCAAGTCACTTAACCTTGATTGCCTATCCAAAAAAAAAAAAAAAGTCTTTCTGCAGCATCATCTATTTTATCTTTTTATAGCACAATAAAATTCCATCATATTCATATGCCACAGATCATTTGACCATTCCTCCATTGATGATCATCCCTTTTATTTCCAGGACTTTTGCTACCACAAAAAGAGCTGCTATAAATATATTTTTTTAAATAAAGGACCCTCTTCTCTTTCTTTGATCTCTTTTGGGTATAGGCCTATCAGTGGTACAGCTGGGTCAAGGAGCATGCAATGATGTACTCTTTGTAGACCTATGAATGGGTCCAATCATTCAGAAAGCAACTTTGAATCATGCACAAAATGTTACCTCATACTACTTTTACAAGACCATAGCACCCTCTTATGTTCATTTTCTGTTACCTAGCCTTGCTTCTATCCCCTATACTGTTACTTTTAAAACTCTGTCTTGGTGAATGAGTTACCTGTGGATATATATCAGTTTCTTCAGACAAATTTCGTTTTCTTAATCATTAAAATTTCCCTCAGTGTCTTCAGAATTTTATTTTTGAGCATCTTCCATCCCTCCTGGACTGACTTCCTCATACATACATATATGTGTGCATATGTATAGGTACATGTATATGCATGTGCCTATACATATGTATTATACCTATACATTTATATGTACATAAACATATGTATTCACACAGAAATATTGATTTTGTGGTATGTATTTATAATATGCATGTATAACAGTATGTATGTATTATGTCTGTATATATGTATTATATATATTAATGCATAATATACATGTGTGTATCTGTATCTATCTATATATCTCCAACATTCATTAAATGTTTATCCTGTGTAAGATACTAGAAACAAAACAATCCTACCCTCCAGAAGTTTCCACTGTATGGGGAGTGGGAAAGAAGGATACAACATATAGACAGAAAGTAAAGACAAGGTGATTTTAGGAGAGAACATTGATGAATCAGGAAGAAGGGGCCCCTGAGCTGATCCTAGAAGGGAGAGGTAGAAATGAGGAGGGAGCCATTCCTGGTAAGGGAGATGGGTCAGGAACATTTATGGAAGGAGACGGAATATTAATTTCTAGTTCAATTTGGCTAAAACACAGAATAGGTGAAGGGGTTAACATGAGATGAGGGGGAATGGTGGGTTGGAGCCAGACTGCAGGGAGCCTGAAATATCAGGCTGATGTGTTCGTATTTCATCACAGAAGAAGTAGGAGCCAAAGAATGCTTGGGAGCTGGGGAGTGATGTGGTCCTACCTTGAAAAATTCTTTTGGCAGCTGTGTGGGGGACAGATTCAAGAGGCAAGGGACAACTAGAAGACCATGTAAGAAGTTATTACAGTAGTCCAGGTGAGAGATCTTGCCCCCTGCAGACTGAGGGAAGTAGCTTGACAGAAATGTACAGAGTACTTTCCTTGCTGATTTTATAATGATCCAGTTTCTGATGTGTGATTTGCTTAGTGGTTTTTGCTGAGTATATTAAGAAAAAAAAACAACAACAAAAGAAATAAACCATCCATTCTTTCTTTTTTGTTTCATTTAAGAAGAGTGAAGATATTCAATGCTTAGGTGTTTTCACATCCCTCTGGCAGCTGAGTAAAGTAGTATTAGGAGGGAAAAAGGAATATGGATGAATTGCAATTGGTTGTTGGGGATGCATCATAAACCTAGTGGTTATGTAGGCCGTGAGCCCTTTAAGCCTCAAGTGGAACTGTAATTTTTCTTTGTGTTGAACCTCCTAGCATACTCCCAAATGGCAGCCATTTCCCTATTAGGCACTCAGTGGATACCTTGAGAGCTCAGCCAATCTTTTTAGTTTTTTGACAGTGTCAGTTCTTTAATGGAAGGGACTATAATATTTTTATCCTTATGTCTGCAAAGACTAGCATACAGTAAGTACTTAATTCTTGTTGATCTATTATCAAGAAATTTGTGACAGTGAAGTAGAAATCCTGGGAGATTCTTCCAAACCCCAAAGACTTTCAGAGGGATCCAGTTGAAGGTTTCTACTTATTATTTTAATGTTTTAATCTGAGTTACAGCCTAATTGTTATAGTCTGTTCATCACAAGGATAGCCAGAGGGGCATGAATTCTTTGTCAGTGACAACTTACTCACTTTTTTCAATTGTGTCTGACTGTGACCCCGTTTGGGGTTTTCTTGGCAAAGATAGTAGAGTGGTTTGCTTTCTCCAGTTCATTTTACAGACGAGAAAACTGAGGCAAACAGAGTTAAGTGATTTACCCAGGGTCACACAGCTAGTAAGCGTCTGAGGCCAGATTTGAACTCAAGAAGATGAGTCTTCCTCACTCACCGTGCTTATGCACTGTGCCTGCTGCCTTTAATGACAACTATTGGAAATTATCCATTAAGATGTGGAAGATTTCTGATCAGCACCCATAAAAAGGGTGTTCACCCTGATGAAATCATATTACCTTGAAGTGTTACAGAATGAGAAGTATTTCATAGGGAGTAGAGTAATGGCCTTGGACCTGGGAGGACCTGCTTTCATCTTGCCTCCTTCAGATGGTTTAACAGATACTTGTCCTGAGTGTCAGTTCCACAGCTGGGTTTCACAGACATGAAACCTGAAACATTTTTCCTTAAAAGCTCATAATGAGATTTGCTCATCAAAATGTTGGTTGTTCAGCAGTGTTCAATTGTGTCAGACTCTTTATGACCCCAAATTGGGTTTTCTTGGCAGAGATACTGGAGTGGTTTGCCATTTCCTTTTCCAGCTCATTTTATGGATGGGGAAACTGAGGCAAATGGGATTAAGTGACTTGCCCAGTGTCACACAGCCAGTAAGTATCTAAGACCAAACTTGAACTCACATCTTCCTGACTTCAGGTATTCTATCCACTGCACCACCTAGCTGCCCAAAATACATCCATCCATCCATCCATCCATCTATCTATCTATCTATCTATCTATCTATCTATCTATCTATCTATCTATCTATCTATCTATCTATCATCTATCTATCTATCTATCTATCTATCTATCTATCTATCCATTCATCTTTTTTATTCTGGATCCTAATATTTCTTCAACAAAATAAGGATGGAGATTAGACCTGTGATTTTGTGTGCATGAGAAATTCTGTCTAGCAATGCAAGTCAGCATGTTTTCTGCATCATATAATCTTAGAGAATTGCCTAAATCAGGTTCTTAACCTGAGGTCTATGAACTTGTTTTTGAAAATATTTCAGCAATCGTACTTCAATATAATTGGTTTCTTTTTATCTTATGTATTTTGTTGTATGCATTTACATTCTGAGGGTCCATAGGCTTCACCAGAATTTCAGAGGGGTCTATGACGTAACAAAAGATCAGAGCTCTTGGCCTAGAGAACCAAGAGGTTTAGTGGCATGCCCAGAGTCACAACACCCTTGGTTTGTTCCAAAGGACAAGCCAGGGCTTTTATACCATTAAAAACTACCCTGTTATGAGGAACAAGTAAAAAAACCCATGATTTTACCCAGCTGTGGAACTGACACTCAGGACAAGTATCTGTTAAACCATCTGAAGGAGGCAAGATCAAAGCAGGTCTTCCCGGGTCCAAGGCCAATACTCTATTCCCTATGAAATACTTCTCATTCTGTAACACTTCAAGGTAATATGATTTCATCAGGGTGCACACCCTTTTTATGGGTGCTGATCAGAAATCCTCCGCGTCTTAATGGATAATTTCCAATAGTTGTCATTAAAGGCAGCAGACATGTCTTTTTTTTTTTTGTTAAGGCCATGCTTTATTTGCTGATTAATGGACAAAAGTCGATGAAATTTATCTTCAAGTATTTTCTTGAAAGTGTGTGCTCATAAAAATCATGAAAAGTTGGAAAGACGGTTAAATCACTGAAACTTTAAATATATCTTACACAATATTGTTTGTGCAAAAATACAAGTTAAATATAAACATAAAGCAATCATGATAATTTTATATAAATGTGATATTGTTGTATATAAAAAAGTTTTTCATTTCTCTGTTATTTGTGAAAAGATCAATACCAGATTGAATCACTATCTATTGGAAAAGGGCCCTAAAAAGCTTACTTCAGCATTAAATCTTTTACACAGTTAAGTGCCATTTCCTAATTTGAGATCTTCTAAAGACTGGCAGAAAATAAAGTTTGAGTGATTGCTGAACTGTAGAAGCTTAGCTACAGAACTCTCATAAGAAGGTACTGGGGCATTGCCTACCATGAAAGACAGAGAAAAACAATAGCACGTCTGTCAGCTGAGGGCTGATCAAGTCTGTGCTCTGTAAGATTCGATTGGGAAGGAAGGTATGGGCGATCCCACTGTGACTGTAACCCAAAGAGTCCTGTAGCTGAATGTCAGTTGCTTCCTTGCCACTGAATGTCATACTCATGGAACCAGGGGCTGACATCCCTGAGTTCAATGGTGGCTCATTCCAGGGTTGACACATTAGGCATGAAATGGAATCAGTCACATCCTTTTTGTATTTAGGTGAACACAGTTAGCCTGGGACCACTGCCCAGCTTAAGAAAGTTGCAGTTTTAGAAGGAAATTTACTGTCTTTCATTCAGTACCACAGAAAATTATTTCAATACCATGTTCTTTTAGAAAGCAAGGGAGGAAAAGAGAATACATTGAAGAAGGAAGAAGTCCTGGCTATAAAATAAAATATTGTTAATAATGAGCTTCAGTGAGCTGGGTTTTCATGTTTTTTTTTTTATTAATAAATTAAATTGAAAAGCATTTTCTTTTTCTGAAAGTTCTAAGCAGTAAAAATAAGCCCTGGAAGTAGATTGCCTGGGGTAAGATTTAATTAAACATTGTACAGTAAATTAACATAATTTGATGAGGATCAGCTTTGGTTTCCAGAAAACGGCAACATGCCTGGGTTTTAATTTTATAATATCTTCTAAAATACCGGCATCAGATCTCCCAAATGCAGTTTTACAAAATAGAAACTAAACAAAATGTCAGCTAGTGTAGGGTGTTTTATGAGAGATGTAGCATATTTGTTTCGGATTTTAGGATGGGCTTCATGACTCTACCTGAGTTTCTGAAGAATACTGATCTTTGTACAGTAAAATTTGTAGGAATGGGAGGCACTTTCCCCAAATTTCAGCACAAAAGTCCACAAGTCTTATCTTAATTATACATCCTTTAGGCCACATCTTAAGTAGAATTTCAAGTGGTGGCCTATATTTCTTTCCTGATAATTGAGGACCTAGTTCACCTTCTATATAGCCACCAGGAGTGAAAGAACAGTGGAACACAAACACACATGCATACACACTAAAAGTGGGGCGTCAAGAATATATGCGGAAATTTACTTTGGAGATGGATCCCTTTTTTTTTTTAAGCTGGGTTATCTACATATTCTGGTTTCTTTAGGATTACTCATTGTGGGGGCAGCTAGGTAGCGCAGTACATAGAGCTCAGGCCTTGGAGTCAGGAGGACCTGAGTTCAAATCCAGCCTGAGACACTTGAAACTCACTAGCTGTGTGACCCTGGGCAAGTCACTTAACCCTGATCGCCTCACTCAAAAAAAAAAAAAAGGATTACTCATTGTACTTTGTTTATTCTGAGCTTCACACGGGGCAGGATGGCCACAATCTGACTTTTGAAATGACAAGGATCTCAGGTAGAAGGAGATTCTACCTTTAAGGGATCCATCAGAGAGGCAGTGTTGCCTAATGGCTCTGAAGTGAGAGGACCTGGCTTTCTGCCCCCATTCTATGACTCAGCTCCCTGTGTGACCTTGAGGTCCCCCCTCTCTGGGCTACAGTTTCCTCGTCTGTGAAATAAGAGGATTGGGCTAGATGACCTCCAAGGTCACTTCCAGCTTCAAATCTGTAGTCCATGAGCGCTGGCTTTAGAATCAGAGGTCCTGGGTTCCAATCCTGGCTCTACCATGTACTATCCCTGTGTGACCTTGGACAAATCATTTACCTTTTCTGGACCACAATTTCCTCGTCTGTAAAATGAATGAGGTCAGAGTCAATGACCTCTAAGTTCCCTTCCAGCTCTCTATCTATGGCATTCCTTTAATTCTACAGGCTGCTCCCAATCCTTTCCCTAAATAAATAAAGATATTCAATCCAGCAAACATTTATTCAGAACTGACTTTGTACAGGCAAATGTGTGAGAGACTTGGACATTTTTTGTTTGTTTTGGGACCAAATCATGATTTCACTTGTGTGAGGAAATGCTTCTGGGCCCCATGACTCACTTTTGAGGGAGTGTGTAGAGGGGATGCTCTGTCATCTTCAGAATAGACAAGACAGCCCCTGAGCTCCCTCCCACCTCTGAGAATATAAACTGCTTGAGGGTATAGACTTTGCCAGCCTTAATGTTTGCATGCCTAGAATCTAGCAGAATACTGCATATGTAGTAGGCATTAAGTAAATATCTGTTGGCATTTTTCACCTTACGAATGAGATGGTCACTGCTTTGAGGTTCACAGTCACTGTTACATACTTGAAGTGACTTGCTCAGAATCTTACAGTTATTGGATGGCAGAGATGTACAGAAGCCCAAGTTTTTCCACTGTGCCACATTGCCTTGGGAACATATACATTGCTGCATGAATGCAAGGTAGAGACATTTTATAATTTAGGTATTTTATTTATACCCAGTAGTCAATTGGATTCTTTTTTTTTCTTGTTTTTTGGCTAGGGAATGGGGTTAAGTGACTGCCCAGGGTCACACAGCTAGTAAGTGTTATGTGTCTGAGCTCAGATTTGAACTCAGGTCCTCCTGAATCCAGGGCCAGTGCTGTATCCACATCACCACCTAGCTGCCCCAATTCCAATAGATTCTTGTGCTGAATGTAGATCCTATAGCTGAGTGAAGTCACGAGGTCCATTAGGCATCTTTACCTGGTCCTCTTGGCACAATAACATCTCTAGTTTTCCTTAGGAAAGAGCCAAGAGCATATTTTCCTTCACAGGGGTCATCACTTTTTTTGTGTGGCAGATTCAGCAGGTCACATTTAGTCCCTAGCAACAATCTGCTGGCCTTTTGCTTTTCCTTGAACAGCTATGGTCAGCAAAAAACCGGCCCCTTGAGTCCCAGCCCTTGAATGTAGCAGAGAGCGAGCCAGGCAGCTGTAGTTTCATACAGGAGGAAGAGGGGGGGAAAGGAAGAAGTGAACAAAAATCTCTTACTGTCCATATAATTTTTTTTCTATTTTAAATGCCAGGTCGGTGTTCTTGCTGCCAGAGGTGGTGAACTGAAACTGGCAGTTATGATTGACTTTGGGGCATATTCATGCTTTCTTAAGGTGCGTCAAAAAAACAAAATGAGAGGCCAGCATTCAATCCTTGGAATCTGGCTTCCTTCAGGACAGGCTTTATTGAAGTGGAGAAAAGTGGGAAGGCCAGAGCACTTGCTCTCCTGGTATCTTGAGCTACATTTCCTCCAAAGCAGCGTCCACCTGTGGGAGGCTTTCCAAGTGTGGCCTTTTTTTATCCAAATATCTTTCTTTAAGTCCCGTGTGTTGTATCCCTAGCTGTCTGATGGTGCCTTCAGGGTCCGCGAGAAAGAGATATGACAAAGAAAGGAGGCAGTCTGGGTAACCCTCTCGCTCTCTGAGGGTATGGCTAGATTGTAATTGGCAGAATAATTCTGTGCCTTCCCCATCAGCCACTTTAGGTTCTCACAACAACCTCATAAGGTAGGTGCTATTATTATCCCAATGTGTAGATTAGGAAACCGAAACTGAGGTAGGTTAACTCACTTGCCCACAATCACATAGCTGGAGAACATCCCAGCTGCCTTACCTCTGACATTCTGTAACCTTCCCGTGTTAGAATATAAACTCCCAGAGGGTATACTCTGAGTCCTTTTAAATGTTACATTCTTAGAAGCCAGCATTGTGTCCTGAACACAGTAGATATTAAATAAATGTCCATTGGAATTTCTTATATTACAAAGTATAGTTTTTTACAAATTTCTACAAAGTTCTCGGTCTTTCACTGAATAAGTATTTATTATCTACCATGCACATGAGATTGGGGATTTTTTTGGGGGGGGCACTTAGTCATCTGATTTTCTCCATACAGAGAGACTTCCAGCACTGAAACTCCACCAATGTGGATCAGCCACTTTTCCGTAGAGTTGTCTTAGAGCATTGTCATAGGCCAATTGCCTAATCAGAGATAGAGGTCAGACTTGAATCCTGGTATTCCTGATTCTAAAGCCATTTTGCTGTCCACTAATCCAGGCCACCTCTCCCCAGGATACATAGAAAGGCAGCCTTTGCCTCCAAGGAATCTACATTCTAATGGACAGTATAGAGGTAAAAGTGAAAGATAATTCATGGAGGGAGAGAGTGAGATGAGTAAGACTTCTAGTACGTGGGGGCAGCCAGGTGGCTCAGTGGATAGAGTGCCAGGCCTGAAGTCAAGAAGATTTATCTTGCTGAATTCAAATCTGACCTTAGACACTTCTTAACTATGTGCCCTTGGATAAGTCACTTAACCCTGTTTGCCCTAGTTTCCTCATCTGTAAAATGAGCTGGAGAATGGCAAACCACTCCAGGATTTTTGCCGAGAAAACCTTGCATGTGGTAACAAAGTGTCCGACAGAACTGAACAATAACCAGTAAGTGGCGCTACTAAACACACATTCTTCTTCAAGTATCCGTCTATGGATGGCCTTGACCTTGGAGATGGGCCTAAGATCCCAGGCTCCTGTCTCCTTCCATGAAGGACTTTCTGTTGGATGCTAGCCATAGCAGTGGATCAGGCTGGGTGTTTCCTTTGCTAGAAGAAAGGGCATCTTAGCAAGGGAGGCCTGTCCCCAGTAATGTGACCTCCAAGAGAGTTTTGTGACTTTGCAAGGAGCACTTGGGCTGGGGAAATCCTCTGTAGGTTCTGCTTTGTAAAGAATATCTAAACAGGTGAATCCAGAGTGATTTATCTGCATGTATTCACGGCGTGAAATTTTCCCAACACTCAAAAATAGCTATTATGCCCAGTAGGCAGCTATCTAGCATGGTAGGCAGCTTGTTTCTCAGTGTTTGAAATCTGTTATTTGGCATCCCTAGACTGTTTCTCTCTCTCTCTCTCTCTCTCTCTCTCTCTCTCTCTCTCTCTCTCTCTCTCTCTGTCTGTCTGTCTGTCTCTCTCTGTCTCTCTCTGTCTCTCTCTGTCTCTGTCTCTCTCTCTTGCTTGTTTGCTATTACTAGGGATGGGGGTGGGGGGAACTACGAAGGAGGAAGATCGGAATCTAGTAAAATTTGAAATGTAAAATGTAGTTTTAAAGATTCTTTTTTCTGTTTGCTTAATTTTTTCCAGTCCTCTTTGAGATGCTTTATGTGGGACCTGTTCATTGAGGGTCAAGCAGTTTAGTTATAGCCCAGGCACCGCACGTGTATTTATTGTTCCTTCAGTTTTATACATCTTTCCATTTTTTTTTATCTTAGTTTGTGGATGGGGGAATTGAGGTAAGAGGACTAAGAGACTGGCCCAAAGTAACATGGCTAGCAAGCGATAGAACTAGGATTCTCTCCCAGGCTCCCTCTAAGACATGCCATACCCCCAGTGTAGTCTCCGACATGGCAATCATTGACTGAGTTACTTGGGATTGAAGTAGAAAAATAATTCTGTGCCCTATTAGTTTCTATTTAAGTTAAAGAAAGCATACCAATTGGTGCTTGAAATTATAATTAATGGGCTTTACTTAACAATCCAATTTAGCTTTGAATTCCTAGGCCTGAAGTTAATGAAATGTTTTGCATATATTGCCAGCTCTCGATTATGCATTTGCAGATTATCTACTTTATGGTTTAACCATGGCAAATATTTTAATCCTAGGCTGGCTTCCTCTTGGCTACCCAGCTCTTCTGCCTTCAGGGAAAACCAACCAAGTACTTTTAATGTCTGCCTAGTAAAACTCACTGTGAAGAGAGTTATTGACTGGGAGAGGAGAAAGTCTTCCAGGGTGGGTGAACAAGTGGCCAGGAATTCCATAGTCAAAGAGGAATGGTACTTGGGTCCTCCCCTCTTTTGGATTATCCAGACCCTAGAGCCCCTCCAAGAATGACATTTCTGAAAAGTGCACCCAGAGGCTTTACTGGCCCTTTACTTGATGTCACACTTCTCACTACGTTCTGAAGTCTTTAACACCTGAAGAAGAAAAAAGAAAAGAAAGAAGTAATGTAAATGGTGCCAATGAGGATCACATTAAGAAAGGAGGTGGACCTGGCATATGCCTAAAAGAGGAAAGATTCGATAGATTTTCCCATGGTGCAATGGTCTCCATGGCCTGGTCCAACATAGGACTTGAGTTCAAATCCAGCCGTTGTTACCTGTTACCTGGGCAGCCACAGAGAAGACACTCTCTCTGGCCCTCAGTTTCCTCATTCTTAAAACTAGGAAGAATGGGGTGGGTGGCTGCTGGGATCTTTTTCAGATTTAGACTGATGATCTAACACTACCTCTGCTGTATGGGGGTGGGATCTCTATGAATGATTAATACTAACAACTAAGATTTTTATAGAAATATGAGGTTTATAGAGTGCTTTGACATATATTATCTCATTTGATTCTCATAGTTGCATGTTTTGTAGGTGCTATTATTACCCCCATTTTCAGATGAGAAAACTGGAGATCAGAAAAGCAGTATTTTACTTTGGAAAGAACACAGGATTTAAGATAAGAAGACCTGGGTTCAAATCCTGCCTCTCTCACTACCCATGTAACATTAGACATCATTTAATTTTTCTAGGCCTCTGTTTCCTCACCTGTAAAATGAAGGGTTTCAACTAGATGGCCCCTGAGGTCTCTTGTAGCTCTAATAAATCTATGATCCTAATTTATAATTATCTATCATGTTAGAGTTTAGGGGAAGCTAGGTGGTGTAGTTGACAGAGTGTCCATCTGGAATTAGGAAGATCCAAGTTCAAATCCTGCCTCAGATACTTCCTAGCTGTGTGACCCTGGTCAAGTCACTTAACCCTGTTTGCCTCAGTGTCTTCAGTTGTAAAATGAACTGGAGAAGAAAATGACCAGCCACTCCACTACCTCTGCCAAGAAAACCCCATGGGGTCAGGAAGAGTGGGACGTGACTGAATGACAACAGGACAGCAACAGCAATTTGAAGTTCATGTAGCACTTCTCTTACATCATTTCATTAGATTCTTACAGAGACATTGTAAGGTACTTGAGGTATTATTTCAAAGTACTTGAAGTTTTATCTTATTTTATTTTATTTTTATTTTTCTATTTTGGTTTTAGGCAACTGGGGTTAGATGACTTGCCTAGGGTCACACAGCCAGTCAACTGTTTGGTCTGAGGCCAGATTTTAACTCAGGTCCTCCTGATTTCAGGGCTGGAGCCCTATCCACTGTGTCACCTTGCTGCCCCCTTGAAGTTTTATTTTAAAGAAGAGTCAGGGGCCCTGGCTTCAAATCCTGTCTCTGTATTATCCTGGGCAAATCACTTAACTTCCTTGGGCCTCTTGTGTAAAATGAGGGGGTTAGACTTAATGACTAAATGTATGCTAAGGTCTCATTCAACTCTGGAACTATAATTCCTATATTCTAGGTGAGGAAACTGAGTCCCAGAGAAGTGAAATAACATGCTGAGTATGACATAGCTAGCAAATGCCAAAAGCAGGATTTGAACCTGGATGCCTAAGTCCTGTACTCAGCACTCTGTGTGGCTTGAATGGGATCGTAGACACGCTGGAGCAAGAAGTACTAACAGCCCAAGTGTCACACAGTGAAGACTTCCCACGTTTCACCGTTTGAGTCCCATGTCTCCTTTTGGTGACGAATGTGAAGAGCCCAATCTTAAGCTTCTCATCGGAAGACTGAAAGCAGCAACAGCGGCACAGATGCAATTACTCTTGGTTTCAAAAGAGGGGGCTGGAAGACCTCTTCCTTTCCTTACTACTGAGCCCTCCTAGGAGAAGGAGCCTCAGTGTAACAGGCATAAAGGAGTCAAGAACCAACTCAATAGACTTGGTCAATGGTGACCAGTTCAAAATGTTGCATACCTTGCTTCCTTGGACACCAATTAGAGGAGCAATGAAAGACCCGCTGTGGCTTTCTCCTAGCTTTATACCTGTGGGCGAGTAGAATAAATGTTCCGTTTTTTTGTTCCATAATCCTAGGAAATGACTTTTTCTTTGCTGTCTGAGTGCATGACCTCATTACTGGAGGACCGCCAGGAACGTTGGGTCATCTGCACTCTGACTCATGCTGGCTGCTTCCTGGCCACCCGCTCCAGATTCTAATAGTTTCAATTTGAAAGAAGGTGTTAAAGAATTTTCTTTTAACCTCATCACAATATGTGAAGAAGCTCTTAATTGATTTGAAAGAACTATAGAACTTTGTCCTTCGGATGAAAGGAAGATTAATACCACACAGGAAACATCTTGGGATTGGTTGAGAAAATCAAATGTCATATTAAAAAAGCAAGACAGTTGGGAATCAGTCAGTTAAGCTGTGGACTAGTCCAGAGGTAAGGCTTCCAAGTTTGGGTCCCTGAGAAAGTATTCTCTATCTCTGTCTCTCTCTCTGTCTCTGTCTCTCTCTCTCTCTCTGTCTCTCTCTCTCTGTCTCTCTGTCTCTGTCTCTGTCTCTCTCTGTCTCTCTCTGTCTCTCTGTCTCTGTCTCTCTCTGTCTCTCTGTCTCTCTGTCTCTCTCTGTCTCTCTCTCTCTCTCTCCGTGTGTGTGTGTGTGTGTCTGTGTGAGAGAGAGAGAGAGAGAGAGACAGAGAGAGAGAGAGAGAGAGAGAGAGAGAGAGAGAGAGAGAGAATGGAAAATGGTGGTGTAGTTGTGGGAGAGGTTTTTTATTTTCTTTCTCCTTGTCACTTTCCCACCTTCCATGTCAATGGAGAGAAAGGGCTAGTAGAAGACAATGCATCAGCCATCAGGGAACAGAAAGGAGCACATCTAGGGCAAACTGACAAAAGCAGACACAGAAAATCAGCCAGTCCCCAAAGGGAAGAAGCAGCTTCAAGGAGCACGACACCTTGTGCCAAGGAAGAAGGGTATGCGCTTAGGAAAGGCTTCCAGTAATAAGGAGTTGTGAGTTTCCTCTTTGGTCACATGTGCAATCTGCATATGTGCCTTGCAACCTTCATCAGGAAATCTGAGCCCACTGATCCAATTTGATCCCATGGCACAAGAAGGGAATGTGCCCTGGTATGGGGAGAATGTTTTGTGCCACCTCCTTTCTACTCTGCTATCTTAGCAAATAGCTTTTCTGAAAGTTAATTGAAGTCTAGATGCCTGTTGTTAATGGAAAGCACACTGCTGGGGGCTTGTTATTGACAGTATTAGAAACCAACCCCTTAGGGTTACCCCTAGTATTGTGAAACTAGAAATAAGCCGCCTTTTGTGGACTTGGCTCACAAATTTGAGTGTGATCTGGGGGAGTAGCTCTGCAGGGAGAGGGTACACTGTATCCTATAAAAGTAGAATTAAAATGCTTTGCTTGTGCGTTTAGTTTATCCAAAGCTTCTTTCTTGCTCTCATGTTTGTTAGTATACTTTCCCCTTGTTTTTATTACAAATACCTGTTGTATCTTAATCGTGACAGCAGAATGAAAGGCAATGTTTGCAGCAATTTATTTACATAGCTTTTTCCTCTCCTTCATCTCTGTTGGCTCCATAAATAAAAATGCTTTCATGTCTGTAAATATGAATCTAAACCCACTAGCATTTAAGAAAACCTGCAAGAGTGTTAGCTTTATGATTTATTAAGGGAAAAGCAATAGGAACGAAGGGAGAAAGCATACCTGAGTGCAGCCACAAGCAAAAGAAGTTCAGTAGATACGTGTGCAAATAAATTGTAGAGAATTATAGCCTCATTACCCGGAATTTATTTCAGACAATTGGGTGGAGGCAAATATTCTGCTGTATTTTGACTGTGATTTATTTTATAAGTAAAGCTGCATCTGCAGAGCACAAAATGAAATGGGGGAGCTAGGGACTATTCAGAGGGTGGTGGGATTGTTGGAGGCAGATGAACCCAATTATCCAGGCAATAAAGGGGATTGGTGAGGGCGTCTGAATTATTCCACCTGGGCTGACATGCACTGGTCTAGAGAGCTTCCAGGAAGTCGCCTTTGACAAAGCAGAATCAGGAATTCTCAGATAGAAAGGACCACAGAGATCCTTTAGTCCAATCAATAAGTCAATCATTCAACAAACTTTTATTCAGCACCTCTTGTGTGCCACACACTGTGCCAGGCTTTAGATTTCCTTGGCAACGTTCTCAACAAACGTGCAGCTAGTCTTCGAAAGACTCCAAGCAAAAGAATCAGCTCTCTCCAAAGGCACCGCATTCTCCTTTGAAAGAGCTGAAATTATTTGGAAGTTTTCCTGATGTGGGACCTAAATATACCTCTCCAATACTTCCTTCTGTTGCTTCTCATTCTGTCTTCAGAGGCCAGGCAGATCAGGTCTCATTGCTGTCCCTCACAAGAACCTATCAGATATTTGAGGACAGCTTTCCCAGTCTCCTTTTCTGCTAGCTTAACATGGGACTGAAGAGTTAGAGCTGTAAGGGATCATGGAATCACTGATCTAGGCCTGGAAAGAAGGAAGGAAGGAAACAAGAATGTTTTTAAGTGCCAGGCCCTGTACTAAGCAACATATATATATATATGTATGTATATATATATATACATACATATATATATATATATATCCATACATATATATATGTATGTATATATATATACATACATATATATATGTATGTATATATATATATATATATACACACACACGCACACACACACACATATATTCACATATTCCATATATCATCTAATTTGAAAATTATATGTGCCACATATAATTATAATATATAATTACATATATTGAAAATATGTATATGTATATACATATAATATATATATTATTTCATTTAATCCTTACGACAACCCAAGGTAGGTGTTGTTGTTATCCCCATTTTACACTTAAGGAAACTGAGGCAGGCAGAGGTTAGGTGACTTGCCCAGCTAATAAGTATCTGAGACCAGATTTAATATTAATGTTGTATATAATAATATAAATATAAATACACACACACACACACAGAATATATAACTATCAGGTCAGCAAGCATGCATTTAGTCCCTACTCTGTGCCAGGTACTGTGTGAGGCGCTGGGGATACACAGAAAGAAAAAAAAAACAATCCTTGTTCTCAAGGAGCTCATAGTCTACTTGGGGAGGCAACCTGCAACATCTATATGCAAAGAAGATCTAGCACTGATTGGCACTGATATCAATGGTCAAATGAGAGGATTGTGGATCATAAAGCCACGGAAACTGAGAGTTGAAAAAGAACCTTGGAGGTCGCTTCACCCGACACCTTCATCAATCAGATGGGAATCTGAGGCCCTGGTGTGTCCTAGGCCATCTATCTATTGGGAGAAATGGGATTAAAAGTCAGATCTCAACTTTCAGTCTAGTACTCTTTCCAATATACATACACATATGCATAGTCTGTAGATTGGATTCTCGTTCATTTCTTCAGTGGAAGCCTTGGCCAAGGCACAGAAACATTGTTAACAGTCATGCTGTTGGTGCACAAAGGGTCAACTTTCCATTAGAATGCAAGCTTTCCATTTTGTTTTTGTATCTGAAGCCTCTCCCCATGCTTTTGGCACAGAATGTCAGAGTGGAGAGAACACTGAATCTGTAATCAGATGAACTGTATTCAAATCATGCCTCTGATACTAACACCCTGTGTGACCACCAGTTAGTCATTTGACTACCCTAAACCTCAGTTTCCTTATCTGCACTGACCAGATGGCCCTTGAGGCCCCTTCTAATTGTAGATCTAGGATCCAAAGCTATGCGTGCAGAAAAGGAGCTTCATAGATGTTTGTTGGAATGGATGCAAGACCTCGGGAGAACTGAACCACCAGCCTATTCCTGTTTCATTTATGTTTCACCCTGGAGACCTGGCCTGAGATCAACACACGGAACCGTCTTCCTTTCCTATACTCCTTTCCTCTATCATCTGGTACAGCTTTTCAGAATTTCCCTTCATTTCCCTTCATTTCTTAATTGGTATCTCTGAAACAAAAAAGAAAAAATAGCCACTTGACAGCCACAGTCATAAAACATGATGGCTGACCTACGTTCTCAGAAATCTTATAGGTTCCATATGCCCTGGGTTTACACTTCCCTATAGAAATGCCAAAAAAATTAGCCATATAATTTATAGCTAATGCTCCCTCCTCCCTCCTCCATTAAAAGTTTTCTTCTGTTTTCAAAGTAAGGGCACACAAATATGGGCTGTGGCTGTAGGTTGTGGTGAGCAAGGCTTTTTTACTGACCAACAGTAAATTTAGCATAAAACTGGAATCACCCACAAAAGATGCCTAAATTCATGTTCAACTTGGCTACATACAAATGCACTTATCATTTGAAAGCTTTCCTGTTCACTGTGAGGAGAACCAAATGTCAGTGGGGAAAGGAGAACCACATATGCCACTGAAAGCATCGAGTGATGCCAACTGAAAAATCGAACTGTGTGAATGCACACACACACGCACACACGCACACACACACACACCCCTCGCCTCTCCTCAGGGTTATAAAATAGACTAACAATGGTGTGGTAGAGAGAACAATAGCCTTGGAGTCACTCACTCATCATTAAATACTTATGAAGTGCTTACTCTGAGCTAGTCACTGACCTGAGGATATTTGGAAATTAAAAAAAAATAATAACTGCTAACATATAATAAAGAGCTCACTGTGTGCTAGCTAATGTGCTAAGTGCTTTGTAATTGTTATTTCATTCGATCCTTACTAGAACCCTAAGTGCTTTTATTATCCTCATTTTATAAATAAGGAAACTGAGACTATCAGAGGTTAAATGACTTGCCCAGGGTCACATAGCTGGTAAGCATATCAAGCTGGATTTGAACTCGGGTCTGCCTGATTCCAGGACCACTGCTCTCTCAACCTAGCTGCCTCTAAAATAGCAAACATAGAACCTGTCCTCAAGGAACCATGTTCTCATGGAGGAGACACACACACACATATACATACACGCACACATAAAATACACATCAGAGGAGATGGAAGGTCTCCATTGAAGAGAGTGATCAGGAAGGTCTCCTGCAGAAGGTGGTCTTCTGTGTCTGGAAGAAAGCAAAGCATTCTAAGGGGCAGGGGAGGAGTGGGGAGCTCCATCCTTCTGGGCCTGGGAGACAGCTGATGCAAAGACACAAGATGGGAGATTGAATACCAGGTGTAGTAAAGAGTGAATTGGTCAGTTTGACAAGGAGTATGTGTGTGTGTGTTAATGTGTAAGAGGATTGGAAAGACAAGATGGGGCCAGATTAGGAAGAGCTTCAAATGCTGGACAGAGACATTTGAGTCCTGACTCTTTTAGTTCCTAATCACATTATTTACGCCTGGTAGAATGTAAGCTCTCTGGTGGCAAGAGTGTTGTTTCATGGTTGTATTTATAGCCATAGTACTTAGTATACAGCAGGTGCTTAATAAATGTTTCCTTATTGTTATTTACTTCTTGAGGACAGGAATGATTTCATTTTTGTCCTTGTATCTCTACTCTCTAGCATAATGCCAGGTACATAGTATGTGCTTAGTAAGTGCCCACATATTGATTTATTGATGTTGACTGTCAGTAAATTGCTTTAAGGATGTGCTGTGAAAAAAGCAGGCCTCGGTTCAAACCCTATTTTTGCTGCCTGATCCCTGTGCGACATGAGGCAAGTCACCCCCCTCCCTGGGACTCAGCTCCCTCACCAGTAAAATGAGGGGGTTGGACAGATAGCTGTTGAGACCTCTTCAGGTTTTAAATCTATTATTCTGTACCCTGGGTGAAAAGAACTTTATGAATGCATGAATTTCTCTCTCGCTGTTAACGACACAGAATTCAAAAGTATTTAATGCCTATGAGTAAGTCACGTTCACTCTTGGGTTCTTAGTTTCTTCATCTTAAAATAGGAATAAAAGTGTCTTTCCTGCTCACCTCATAGGGCTCTGTGATGACTCCTGTAATACTGTGTATTTGAAAGAGCTTTGAACATTGTAAAGCCCAGCACAACTGTGAAATCTGGGTCCATTATGGAATGTTAGCACTGGAAGAGGTCTTCGGGGTTGGCGACTCCAAACTCTTGACTGTAAAGAGAAGGAAGATGAAGTCCAGGGTATGAGGCTTGTTCAAAGTCACCCAGCTAGAGAGAGGCTGCAGCAAGAGGAGTCTGGGCCCCTTGGTTTTTCATCATTCCACACTCTACCACCCCAGTCTGCCTTCCCTGGTGTTGTGGCCAAGCCCTGCTATGTGGGCATGGTTTTAGGTCCCTCCAAGCAGTTTGTGTTCTGAATGGGTAACAGCAGCGTGTTGCCCCAGTGTCCAAAGAATTTAAAGGTGAGGATCATTCAAAGAGAGAGGGAGACATCATTTACAGTGGGCACAAATAAGCTAGAACACATTACCCATGAAGAATTATGCAGGTGAAA
Organism: Phascolarctos cinereus; assembly: GCF_003287225.1. Lineage (NCBI taxonomy): Eukaryota > Metazoa > Chordata > Mammalia > Diprotodontia > Phascolarctidae > Phascolarctos > Phascolarctos cinereus. Next base: position 25,623,264 of record NW_027555514.1, on the reverse strand, counting down.
TACCACCAAAGATGCTATCAAACAAGTGAATGTCTACAAGAGGAAGTGGGCCAGTTATAGGTCATATAAACAAAATAAGAGTTCCCTGATGGATGGCTCTATATTCTTCTGGTCTCCATGCAGCATCCAGAGATCGAATTTAAATAGAAATGGGGAATGCCGAGCCATCCATATGGATGCCTATGGCCTGCATATTGGCTTAGTTTTAAAATGTAACACTATCTTATCATATTTTTATTTATTTTGTTAAATATTTCCAAATTATATTTTAATCTGGTTCAGGCTGCAGTTGGGAATGGTGTGGATCATGTGTAGACTATGGACATTGTGTATGACACCTCCAAACTGTAGGAAATTCTCTATCATGGACCCCTTGTAGAGCATTCATAGGAGGCCACAGATGAGAATGGTGCAGGGGTGAAAAGGCAGAGATGGGCTGCCATAAGCATCATTGCCCACATTGGTAAGATCACAGAGACATCTAGGTCTCTAAACATGTATAATATGTGTCTTGAGAGGACATATTATGGTGCTAAATCTGGTTGGGATGCTTCAGGCTAATGGAAAGAAGAGTATGGCGATATTATTGTCCAAAGTACAAAATCACAGCATTTTAAAGATCACAGAGCCTACTGTGTTTGCCACTGCATTTGATCCCCACGACAACCTCAGGGGGGTAGTAGTATAAGTATCATGATTCCCATTTTATAGGTGAGAATGCTGAGGCTCAGAGTGCTAACGTCAGGCCCAAGGTCAACAGGAAGTTGAACAGAGGCATTTTGACTCTGAACCTAGACATTGCTGGATAGGCAAGACTTGCTACCCTGTAAAGAGAAAGGCTTCTTTTGCACATTATTGTGAACTAGAAACCAGACTTCTGAAGCTAATATGAGGGCTTTTTCCAAACAGTGATTCATTCCCTTTTTGTTTATTACACAGCCTTGATTTCTATGCTTCTAGAGTACATAAGTCAATTCTACAGAAAGACAAGCTTTATCACTGACTTGCAACCTGCAATTCTAAACGGGCTTCTCATTTAACCTCCAGGTACATCATCTAACATTTAGGTTTGGATTTATTACAAGTGGAGCTCTGTAATTTAGTTATCAGTAAAGTATACCAAGACCTTCAAACAATTTCAGCCTTGTGCTCAGCTCAGTTCAACAGAAAATGTTTCAACATGCATCTCAAGCACACAGGAATTCATAGAAATGTTCGTAAATATTTATGTTTAGATGCTACACATATGTGTATATGCCGAGGTATGTGTGTGCTATATATGTATATATACATATATTGTGTGTGTATGTATGTGTGTATATTTGCCTGGACCTGTGATTTCACTGATGTAGGAATCTCCTGTGGAGGAAACTGCTAATGTAGATAAGAACTATTGTGTGACTCATGGTCTTAGAGGGGATGCCTGGGACTCTGAGAGGCTCAGAGACTTCTCAGGGTCACACAGCCAATGAATAGGGCTTGAATCCAGTCCAAGTATTCTTGACTGTCTACTATACCAAGCTTCTGTCCCTATATCCCTTCTCTCTCTCTCTGTCTCTCTCTGTGTGTGTGTCTCTCTCTGTCTCTCTCTGTCTCTCTGTCTCTGTCTCTCTCTGTCTCTCTCTGTCTCTCTCTGTGTTTCTCTCTCTCTGTCTCTCTCTCTCTCTGTCTCTCTCTCTGTCTCTGTGTGTCTCTCTCTCTCTCTTTCCCTCTTTCTTCCTCCATCTCTCTCTACCCCCCCTCTTTCTATCTTTCTTTTCTCTGTCTGTCTGAATCTGTGTTTGTCTCTCTCCCCTCCTCCTACCCCATGTACATGTATGTGCATTCCCTCTGTTAAGGACTCTCTCTGGACATGAAGGGCCTGGCTGTATATTGGAGAGCTTCTCACTTTTCTGTCCTGCTTCTGCAACCCAGATCATCTGCAAAATTCTGGAAACTTCAATATGTGACATTCCCCTTCCCCTCCCTTACTTTATGGCAGGAGTAGCATTACCATCTCCTTTTACAAGCACGCAGGTTCACAAGGCTGAAAACAGGACTTGACTCTTCATTTTCTCTTACCTCCTCTATCCAATCAGCTGCCAAATTTTGTTGTTTCTTCATGACACCTTTTGTAAATGTTCCCTTCTCTCCTTTGACATTGCCACTACCCTAACATACGCCCTCATTACCTGGGCTTCTGCAATATTCTGTTCATTGGTTCTCTGCTCATTTCTCCTCACTGCAATCCATCTTCCACTCAGCTGTCAAACTGATGTCTTTAAAGCACTGCTCTGCTGACATCATGCCTCCTATTCAATAAACTCCAGTGGTTCCCTATTACATTCAGGATCAAATATAAAATCCACTGTTATTATAGCCCTCCATAACTTGGACCCTTGTTACCTTGTCAGTCTTCTTATACCTTTTGTCCTTTCACATCCATTGCAAACCTGTGACTGACCTGCCTGCTGTTTCTTGCGCACAACATCTTCCCACTCTGAACATTTCTGCTACTTGTCCCTGATGCCTAAAACTCTCTCCCTCCTCATCTCCACCTCCTGGATCTCCTGCCTGCCTTTGGCTAAAGCCTTACCTTCTAAAAGAAAAAAAAAACACAAACAAGCAACTTTTCTGTCCTTATGCCTAGTGCCTTTTCCCTGAGATTATCACTATTGTAATATATATGTATATTTGTATACATACATACATATACACACAAATATGTTTACATATTTATGTGTGTGTGTGTGTGTGTGTGTGTGTGTGTGTGTGTGTGTGTGTGTACCTTGTTTGTACATGCTACGAACTCCTTGAGACCAGGGGCCATTTTTTGGCCTTGATTTTCATCCCCAGAATTTGGACAGTGCTTGACATATGGAAGATGTTTAATAAATGCTTGTTGATTTGTTGACTTGACTCTCCCTAAATCCATGCTGGCTCATGGTACCTTATTCTCTCTCTCTCTCTCTCTCCTCTCTCTCTCTCTCTCTCTCTCTCTCTCTCTCTCTTCTCTCTCCTCTCTCCCTCTCTCTCCCTCTCTCTCTCTGTCTCTGTCTCTGTCTCTCTCTGTCTCTGTCTCTCTCTCCCTCCCTTTCTCTGTCTCTCTCTCTCTCTCCTCTTCTCCTCTCTCTCTCTCTCTCTCTCTCTCTCTCTCTCTCTCTCGTTTCAGTCCCTTTCCCTTCTCCCAGTGCCTGGGAGACGTCCCTAACACCTGAAAAAGCATCCAGGGAGCACTCTATTTCCCATTCTCTCCCCAGTTGTGTCATACTACATTTTTCTGAGCAGTTGTAATTCAAATTATTCAGGTTTGTTTCCCCCAAAATTCATAAGTGGGGGAAAGGAGGGTACATCCTCTTTCCAGCACTTTCTTATGGTGGAGAAGGAAATATTTGTAGTCTATGAACTATAAGACATACAAAGATACAATAATGTATACAGCTATCCCTTTAACATCACGGCTTTCCCCATCATGATTTCAAGATATTGTGGGTTGGCATAAGAAATTAACTAAGAATTTTGGGGGCATTTTGTGGAAGCCACAGACAACACATGAAAGCCAACAAATGACACAGAAAAAGTTTAGAAACTCAGAAATGCATAAAATATATCTATGGTATTACATAATATGAAAATATTTTATCTTTTAATACTATAATAATTCAGACTTCTTCTCTGGTGCAAAGAGAATGCCAAAAAATTTTACACGGATTTTCCAGATTGTGGGGACACTGCATCCCTAATCTTACAATATGGAAAGGATAATTGCATTGCAAATGTATATATATATATATATATATATATATATATATATATATGTATATGATATAAAAATACAGTTCATATAAATTGTGCACATATTTACAGGTATGCATATATATGCACATAGATATACATATACCTCAGTTAAGGATATTTTCTGTTGAGTCTAGAAATTTTTAATTAGCGATTTCTGTGCTTAATTACAGCATTATTCACCACCTTTCCAGCCAGGCAGCTCCAGAGACTTTTAGTCTCCCTCATTGCATTTTTTTTCAATATAGTAACCATCACAAAGTGCTGAAACTATCCACAATATAATTAAATAACGAAATCCAACAAACAGTTGTTAATTGAGTATAATGTATACAGTGTTGTACTATGTGCTGAAGATGAAAAATGGGTATGACTTCATGGTGCTTCTATTCTATAGCAACTTGGTTGGATTCCCATTGCTCTTGGAAGACTGGCACATGCCATGTTTCTGCCACTAGGAGCAGCGCGATTTTAGTCTGTTCACTTGTTTGGACTTGTCTCAGTGGCTTCATCTATAAAAACAAGGAACTAGATTGGATCTCAAAGGAATCTTCCTTCTATCATAATATAATCCTGGCTTTATAACTCTTGACTAATTAAAACTATTGAGAATCTAATCCCCATATTTCTCCCAAGTGCTATATGTCAACGTTTTACTGTTTGTCTGAATATTCCTGCAACAGGAGTTCCAGCAAGCACAGCAGGGACAGCCCGAGTTATTCTTCCATTGAAGAAGAGGCTTGGTAATTATGGTTGTGCTTACTTTGGCAGATCCCAAAAAGTACACAAACTTCTTGCTTTTCAATTCATTAACAAGATTAGCAGCTTGAAGTGACAGTGAAAGATCACCAAGGACAAACTCCATCCCCTCTCAGACTTGGATAACTTTCATATTAGTTGGGCAAATGCCAGTAATTCCAGGATGTTAGGCTACTACTACTTCAATTCCCTTCCATCATCATCCTCCTCCTCCTCCTCCTCCTCATCATCATCATCGCTAACATTTATATAGTGTTCACTTTGTGCCAGGCGCTGTGCTAAGAGCTTTCTAATGCTTATCTCATTAGATTCTCACAACAACTTTTTTTTTGGGGGGGGTAGGTGCTATTATTATCATCCCCATTTTATAGATGAGAAAACTGAGACAAACATAAGTCAAGAGACATGTCCAGAGTCACACAGACTGGAAGAATCTGAGGCTGGATTTGAATTCAGGTCTTCTTGACTCTAGGCCCAGAGTTCCATCCACTGGGATACCTAGAGAGGCAGTGTGGTTTGGTGATAAGATCATTCAAGCAGTCATTAGTAATTTATTAAGTACTTACAATGTGCCAGGCACTATACAAAGCTCTGGGACTATAAAGATGAAAAGTAAGGAACTTAGATTCTAAGGGGAATGTAAAAGTGGTACATTTAGAGTCAAAATACATGGATTGAACATGCTGCTTTCTATCTATGTGACAATGGGCAAGTAACTCATCTTGTCTGAGCCTTCATTTCCCTGTCTGTAAAATGAATGCTGTGGGCAAAATCAGGAGCTTTCAAACCTTTTTTTAAAAATTTTTTTGGTCATGGACCCCTTTGGCAATTTAGTGCAGCTGATAGACATCTTCTTAGAATAATGATTTTAAATGCATTAAGTGAAATATTTAAGATTACAAAGGAAATCAATTATATTGAAATAAAATTATGAAGATATATTTTTTAAAAACTCAGGGACTCCCTGTTATGTTGAGAACTCTGGGACTTAAAGTTCCCTAACATGTCTTCACTTTCAGCTTGAAAAGAGACCTCTACATGATAATTGCCCTCCACCTTACAGCCACCTAGTAAATTTCATTTTTTCCCTCTTTTTGTTGCAGTTGGGGGTTAAGTGACTTGCCCAGGGTCATATCGTTAGTAGGTGTCTGAAGCCAGATTTTAACTCAGGGACTCCTGACTGCAAGGCTAATGCTCTTTGTCTGCTGCATCGCCTAACAGGCCCCACAGCTAGTAAATTTCTAACCGCTGCTCTGGTGTGACCTCAGCCCCTACCTGCACATAGGCTAGATCTGACATGAATCTGGTGATCTTGGAGGAGATTACACAATGGGGCCAAATTTAAAGGGCTTAAGGTCTGCAGGGTGTTTCCTTCCCGATTAAGCTGAAATTAAAATGATAGTGGAGCCAGTGGTGTTTTATTACCCTTAAGTCATTTTTAATTAAGGGTTGTTGCAGTACACAGCTTGTTGAAGAGCTCAGCCATGCTCTGTGCCCTTCTTTGTGTGGGTTCCCAGTGAGAGAGAGAGCCAGACCTTGGCTGGCTCAGCAGAGCTATCCCAGAGGGGCTAGTGGGAGCCTCAGCCCTCGTGTTCACTTCCTCAGTGAAGTGATGTGCTCAGCAGCCTGATTGAGAGGTCATTTCCCTGTCATTTGACAAGCAGGAAAGCGCAGGTAAGGACCGGGTCCTCATTTGACATTTTTAGGTATTCTTGGCTACAGAGCATCCTTGCTGGAGAATAAAGGCACAACTCTGTAAGCGGCTGATGAATGATGGGGGAGCCCCAAATTGGATACCTAGTAATTTATTGCAATTTTCCTCTAACAGAAATAGATATTGAATTCATTTCAAAAGGGCCTCAAGAGTTTTCTTTCATGTGCTTCCTGGGCATATACTGCCTTCTGCATAGTGGACTATGAGGTATAGAGCAGAGTTTAAGATCCAGAATAAGGAGAGAGGGAGGAGAAAGTTGTGAGTGTAGATAAGCAGGAGGGGAATGGGAAAAGGAGTGAGTGATTGGCTTAATGGACACCAGAAGATGGAGACTTCTGTATTTCTAGCACTTTGTACGAGTCTGTGGGAATCCCCATGTCAGATTTTTTATTAAAAAAAAGAAAAAAATTATTCAACAATAACAACAGTAACTATATTTAATCTTGACAACGTCACAAGGGCTGTAGCCCTCGCTTTGATGTTTTAGATAATTAAATAAGATTTTAAAAGCTTGGCATCCCAATCTCACCTACATAACATTTCTTGCCTATAATACAGATTCAAGTGATTATACTTAAGAACAGCCTTGCCCTGCCCCTCCCAAGCCCACCTTCCTTTTAAACCAAGACTCACTTTATGTCTGAAATTCCTAGATCTGCACTTGAGCACTTAGAGTCAATTTAGCTGTCTGTGAAATTTGGACATTAGTGCTTGTGAGAATTTGAGTTTTGGAACAGATTAACTGTGTGTCCATGGGCAAATCATTCAACTGTATCTATTTCCTCATCTGTAGAATGGGTTTAAAAAAGGCTTCCCTGAGCTATATACTGGCTCTGTCACCTGGAACAAGTCAGGTAATACTTGATGCTCAAAGATATCTCCTCAATGTTCTTCTAACTTCAAGAATTCTGTGGGTCACTGTAGAAGAATCCATCATAATCCTTCTTGAGATCTGCTTGTCTTCTTGGAAGAATTTGGACATTTTGCAGCCATGGTTTGTAATTTAGGGCCTTTTATTTATTTGTTTATTTTACCACGTTTTATTTCATTCTTTGGTGCTTTTATCACATACCTACTATGTCTCAGGCACTGTGCAAAGTGCCAAGGATACAAATACAGGTGAAAAGAGCAGGCCTTATTCTTTTTTTTTTAAATAGTATTTTATTTTTCCCAATTTCATGGCAAGACAATTTTTAGCAATTTTTTTGCAAGACTTTGAGTTCCAAATTTTTCTATCTCCCTCTCTTCCCTCCCCTCTGCCTAAAATGATTGGCAGTTTGATATGGGTTATATGTGTGATATCATATAGAATATATTTCCCTATTAGTCACAGTTGTGAAAGAAGAAACAGATCAAAAGGAAAAAACACACACACAAAAAAAAATAAAGTAAGTAAAAAACATGTATTTTGATCTGCTTTCAGAGTCCATCAGTTCTTTATCTGGATGTGGATAGCATTTTCCTTTGTGAGTCCTTTGTACCTGTCTTGAATCATTGTTTTGCTGAGAAGAGTTGAGTCATTCATAGTTGTTCATTACACAGTGTTGCTGATACTATGTATGATGTTTTCCTGGTTTTGCTCCTTTCACTTTACTTCAGTTTTTAGAAGTCTTTCCATGTTGTTTTCTGAAATCTGCCTATTCAATGTTTCTTATTGCACAGTAGTATTCCATTACATTGATATACCACACCGGGTCCTGGTTCAGCCATTCCCCAGTTGATGGGCATCCTCTCAATTTCTAATATTTGCCACCACAAAAAGAACTGCTATAAATATTTTTGCACGTGTAGGCCCTTTCCCCTTTTTTTATGATCTTTTTGGGATACAGACCTAATAGTGGTTTTGCTGGATGAAAGGGGATGCACAGTGTGGTTGCCCTTTGGGAATAGTTCCAAATTGCTCTCCAGAATGGTTGGATCGGTTCACAACTCCGCCTACAGTGCATTAGTGTCCCAATTTTCCCATATCCTCTCTAAAATTTATCATTTTCCTTTTTTTGTCATATTAGCCAATCTGATAGTGTGAGGTTTTACCACAGAGTTGTTTTGATTGTCATTTCCCTTATCAAAAGTGATGCATAGCACTTCTTCATATGCCTATAGATAGCTTTGATTTCTTCATCTGAAAACTGCCTATTTATATCCTTTGACCATTTATTAGCTGGGCTGGTTTGTCAGCTTGTATTCTCATAAATTTGACTCAGTTCTCTTTATATTTCAGAAGTGAGGCCTTTATCAGAAACACTTGCTATAAAGATTGTTTCCCAACTGTCTGCTTTCCATCTAACGTTGGTTGCATTGGTTTTGTTTGTGTGAAAGCTTTTTATTTTAATGTAATCAAAATTATCTATTTCACATTTCATCACACTATCTCTTTTTCGGTCATGAGTTCTTCCCTTCTCTATAGTTCTGATAGGTAGACTATTCCTTGTTCTTCTAATTTATGTCTAAATCGTGTAACCATTTTGACCTTATCTTGGTATACAGTATGAGATGCTAGTCTATTCCTAGCTTGTACTGTATTGTACCCAACAGTTTTTTTTTTAATCAAATAATGAGTTCTTATCCTAAAGGCTGGGGTCTTTGGGTTTATCAAACACTAGGTTACTATGGTAATTTATGACTGTGTCTTGTGTACCTGAACTGTTCCACTGATCCGCCACTCTATTTCTTAGCCAGTACCAAATAGTTTTGATGATTACGGCTTCATAATATAGCTTGAGATCTGATATTGCTAAGCCACCTTCCTTTGTATTTTTTTCATTAATTCCCTTGATAGTCTTGGCCTTTTGTTCTTCCAGATGGATTCTGTTGTTATTTTTTCTAGCTCTATAACATGACTTTTGGTAGTTTGATTGGTATGGTACTGAATAAGTAAATTAACTTAGGTAGAATTGTCATTTTTTCATATTGGCTCAGCCTACTGGCAATTGATGTTTTTCCAATTGTTTAGCTATGATCTTATTTGTGTGAAAAATGTTTTGTAATTGTGTTTACAGAATTCCTGGATTTGTCTTGTGGACTCCCAAGCATTTTATATTGTTTACAGTTATTTTAAATGGAATTTCTCTATCTCTCACTGCTGGGCTTTTTTGATCATGTAAAGAAATGCTGATGATTTATGTGAGTTTATCTTATATTTTGCAACTTTCGTAAAGTTGTTAATTATTTCAAGTAGGCTTTTTGGTTGGTTCTCTAGGGTTCTCTAAGTATACCATCATATCATATGCAAAGAGTGATAGTTTTCTTTCCTCATTGCTTATTCTAATTCCTTCAATTTTTTTTCTTCTCTTATTGCTAATGCTAACATTTCTTGTACGATATTGAATAGTGGGGCTAATTGGCATCCTTGTTTCATCACTGATCTTATTGAGAATGCTTCTAGCTTATCCCCATTATATATAATGTTTACTGATGATTTTAGATAGATACTGCTTATCATTTTAAGGACAGCTCCATTTATTCCAATGTTCTTTAGTGTTTTTAATATGAATGGATACTGTATTTTGTCAAAAGCTTTTTCAGCATCTATTGAAATAATAATATGATTTCTGTTGGTTTTGTTATTGTTATGGTCAATTATGTTGATAGTTGTCCTAATAATGAACAAGCCCTGCATTCCTGGTACAAATTCCACCTGGTCATAGTGTATAATCCTTGTGATCTATTGCTGTAATCACCTTGTTATTATTTTGCTAAAAATTTTTGCATTGATATTCATTAGGGAAATTAGTCTATAATTTTCTTTCTTTGTTTTAGCTCTTCCTGGTTTAAGTATCAGCACCATATTTGTGTCATAGAAAGGAGTTTGGTAGGACCCCACCTATGTTTCCAAATAGTTTATATAGTATTGGAATTAAATTGTTCTTTAAATATTTGATACAATTCACTTGTGAATCCAGGGAGTTCACTAATGGCTTGTTAAATTTCTTTTTCTAAGGTGGAGTTATTTGGGCATTCTATTTCCTAATCTGTTAGGTGATTTATATTTTCATAAATATTCATCAGTTTCTCTCAGATTGTCAGACTTGTTGGCATTTGATTGGGCAAAATATTTCCTGATGATTGCTTTATTTTTTTCTTCATTGGTGGTGATTTCACCTTTTATCATTTTTGATACTGGATATTTGATTTTCTTCTTTCTTTCTTTTCTTACATCAAATTAACGAATGGCTTATCTATCTTACTGTTTTTTTTTTTCATAAAACCAGCTCCTAGATTTATTTGTTAGCTCCATAGTATTTTTAACTTTCAATCTTTTTAATCTCACCTTTGATTTTCAGGATTTCCAATTTGATACTCAATTGGGGATTTTTAATTTGTTTTTATTTTCTAGGGTTTTTTTTAAAGTTACATGCCAAATTCATTAATCTGCTCTTTCTTTATTTTGTAGATGTAAGACTTAAAAGAAATACATTTTCCACCAAGTACTTCTTTGGCTGCATCCCATAAATTTTGGGATGTTATCTCATTGTTGTCATTCTCTTTTATGAAATTATTGATTGTTTTTATGATTTGTTCTTTGACCCACTTATTCTTTAGGATTAGATTATTTAGTTTCCAATTAATTTTTAATCTATCTTTCCACTGCTCTTTGTTGAATGTAATTTTTATTGCACTGTGACCTGAAAAGAATGCATTTAATATTTCTGTCTTCTTACACTTGATTTTGAGGTTTTTATGCCTTAATACATGCTCAGTTTTTGTGTAGGTGCCATGTGCTGCTGAGAAAAAGGTATATTGCTTTCTGTTCCCATTCAGTTTTCTCCAAAGGTCTGTCATGTCTAACTTTTCTGATATTCTATTCACCTCCTTTGTTCTTTCTTGTTAATTTTTTTGGTTGGATTTATCAAATTTTGAGAGGACAATTAAGGTCCTCCACTAGTAGTTTTGCTGTTTATTTCTTCCTGTAACTCATTTAAGGTCTCCTTTAAGATTTCGATGCTATACCACTTGGTGCATATATGTTTAGTATTGATATTACTTTACTATCTATCTTTTAGTCAGATGTAGTTTCCTTCCTTATCTCTTTTAATTAAGTCTATTTTTGCTTTTCTTTGTCTCAGGTCAGGATTGCTACCCCTGCTCTTTTTTACTTCAACTGAAGCACAATAGATTCTGCTATAGCCCCTTAATTTGAATCTGTGTGTATTTCTCTGCTTCAAGTGTGTTTCTTGTAAACAACATATTGTGGGATTCTGGCTTTTGATCCACTTTGCTATCTGCTTCCATTTTATGACAGAGTTCATCCCATTTACATTCACAATTATGATTACTAACTGTGTATTTTCCTCTTTCCTATTTTAACTCTTGTTTGTCCTCTTTCTCCTTTCACCCTTTCCCTCCCCAACAGTGTTTTGCTTCTGTCTACCACCACCTCCCTTTGCCTGCCCTCCCTTCTGTCAGTTTGATACGCTGCCTTTACTTAATCTCCTCCCTTCCTACTTTACTGTCAGGTAAGATAGATGTCTATATTTAACTGATTGTGGATATTATTCCCTCTTTGAGCCAATACTGATGAAAGCAAGATTCAAATGATGCTGATCACCTACCGTCCCATCTTTCTCTCCACTGTAATAGGTTTTTTGTACTTCTCATGTGAAATAATTTACCCTGCTCTGCCTCTTCCTTCTGCACCCAGCAGACTCCTCTTTTTCATCCATTAATTATTTTTTTGTCATTCCCTCTAATTCACCTTATAGCTATACCCTCTGTCTATGTATATTCCTTCTAGTTGTACTATTAGTGGTATATGCTTTTAAGAATTTCAAGTAATGTCTTCTCAGGTAGGGATATAAACAGTATGGTTCCATTGAATCCCTTATGTTTTCTTTTCCCTTTTTCCCTTTTTAGTCTTCTCTTGGGTCTTGATATTAGAGATCAATTTTTTTTTGTTCAGTTTTAGTCTTCTCCTTATGAAAGCTTGGAATCCTTCTATTTCATTGAATGACCATTTTTTTCCCTTGAAGTATTATGCTTAATTTTGCTGGGTAAGTGATTCTTGGTTGTAGTCCCAGCTCCTTTGTCTTCCAGAATATCATATTCTATGACCTATGATCTTTAAATGTTGCAGCTGCTAAGTCCTGTGTAATCCTGAATGTGGCTCCCCAATATTTGAATCGTTTCTTTCTGGCCACTTGCAGTATTTTTCTTTGATGCAATAGTTCTGAAATTTGGCTATAATGTTCCTTGGAGTTTTTGTTTTGGGATGTCTTTTGTGAGACGATTGGTGGATTCTTTTGATGCCTATTTTGCCTTCTGGTTCCAGGGTATCAGGACAGTTTTCCTTGATAATTTCTTGCAAGATGTTGTCTATGTCCTCCTTTTGATTGTGGCTTTCAGGTAGTCCATTGTCTCTCTTGGATCTATTTTCCTGATCAGTTGTTTTTTCCCATGAAGTATTTTGTATTTTCTTCTATTTTTTCATTCTTTTGAATTTGATTGATTATTGATGTCTTGTAGAGTCATTACCTTCACTTGCCTAATTCTAACCTCTAAGTAATTGTTTTTCTCAGTTAGCTTTTGTACTTCCTTTTCCATTTGGTCAATTGTACTTGTTTTGTTTTGTTTTATTTTTGCTTTTGCTAGGCAATGGGGTTAAGTGACTTGCCCAGGGTCACACAGCTAGTAAATGTCAAGTGTCTGAGGCTGGATTTGAACTCAGGTCCTCCTGACTCCAGGGCCAGGACTCTGTCCACTGCACCATGTAGCTGTCCCTCCAATTGTACTTTTTACAACAGTTGTTTTCTTTTTCCAAGCTGTTGACTCTTTTCCATAATTCTCTTACATTACTCATTTCTTTTCCAATTTTTCTTCTACCTCTCTTATATGATTTTTAAGCTCCTTTTTGAGCTCTTTCATGAGTTCTTTCTGGGCTTAAGACCACTTCCCATTTTTCTTTGGGGCTTTGCCCATAGGTGTTTTCACATGGTTGCCCTCTTTTGAGTTTGTGTCCTGATCTTCCCTGTCACCATTGTAACTTTCTATGGCCAGAATGTTTTGGTTGCTTTTTGCTCATCTTTTTTGCCCTTTCCCCTTTCTTTTCAATTTGAGCTCTGCTCCTAGGATGGAAGCGACACTGTCTCAGGCTTCTTGTGTGAGGAGCTGAAAGCCCTGGCTATTTACCTGGTGCCGCACTGATGTTGCCCTGAGGCCCCCAGGGGACACTCTTGTCTGATGCTGTGCTGAGGGGGTGAGAGTGGAGTGGCTGGCATTGCGGGAGGTTGGAGGGGTCTGGCAGCTTACCTGGTGCTGAGCTGGGCTCTTAGTGTTATGGTCTGGTGTGGGATGAGGCTGATGGCATGTTTCTGCATTTCCTCCAGGGTTATACTGATACCTGTGGTGGCCTGGCCTCTGGAGGCTGCCTGTTTGCCTGGGGCTATGCTGGAGCACATGATGGTTCTCAAGCTGGAGTCTGCCTGTTCTGCTAGCTAGGCTGCGGCATATGGGGGGGGGTTCTGATATTGGTGTTTTCTGCTCTACCACACTGGGGCTCAGGTTTTACCACTAGTTTGCTAAGGTGAGTTTTACTGCTAACTTGCTAGATGCTTCCTGTCCTGGACTACATTCCCCTTTTACCTGAGTCAGACAGACCTTTCCTGCCAAACTTCCAACTTTCTTGGACTAAAAGATTGGTTCGCCTCATCTTTTTGCTGGTTCTGCTGGTCCATGATATGTTCTGGGGCATTATGTTATGGTTGTTTGGAGGTGAATATTGGAGAATTATGGCAATTACTGCTTATTCTGCCATCTTGGCTCCCAGAAGTGAGGAAGCTCCCTATTTTTAAGGAAGGAAAACAAGCATTTATTAAGTGCATACTGTGTGCCAGGGGCTGTGCTATCATCAGAATAACCCTGTGAAGTAGTATCTATTTTTATCCCCAATTCACACTTGAGAAACTCAAGCAGACAGAGTTTGCATTTTGTGACAGCAATGGTCATGTATGTATGCTTCTCTTCACACTGGAATATCTGTCCTTGACCAGATGAAATCAGATTGAGTTGATTTACCTACCATTAATTTTATGTAAGTTGATTGTTGAAATTTGTGCCTTTCACTTGCTTTATTGTTCTTTTGTTATAATTTAAATTCTATGTGTATGTGTGTGTCTGTAATGAATGTTATTCCAAAGAAATATCCAAAAAGCATAGCTCTTAGAAAGTACTTTTTAAATGACTGTTAGAAATATCATTATGGTTCAAGCATTTCATGGATCATTAAAGTCCACAATGAAACAGAATCAGTTGCACCAAAGAACAAAAGAAAGTGTGGTTAAAAAGAAACAAAAAATAAAAAATAAATAAATAAAAGATCCCTAATTACAAACCATTGCTCTAACAATTGTCAAATTCATATAAGAAAGCAAGCAATGATCTCAAGAAGGGTTGTGACTGATTCTTCTACAGTGATCCACAGGATGCTTGAAGTTGGAAGAACAGTGAGAAGACTAATTTAACAAATAAAAACCCTGCTAATCATTGTTATAAAGAAGAAAATGAATCATTTATCATGGACCAGACATCATAAAAACTAAAGTTCTGAAGATTTGAAAAATATAAGGATAATGATGAAATAGACTTTTTCATTAACAGATGTAACAAAACCATTGTCATTAGAAGTACAAGTGATAGCTCCATGATGAGGATATAACACATCTATTCCAAAAGAATGTTTTGGAGATTTTCTGCTTTTGCTGGTTCTGATCCTAATGAGGGACTAATGAACTTTGAGAAATATGTGGATATTTGGAGAATCAAAAATGTTCTCAGATTGTAGAAATTCCCAAATGGGATGGAATACTGCACCAGGATCTTTGTGCCCTGACACATTATGAAAGGTTAAGAAATGTACCCAAAAGATAGAGATAAACATGTTAAAGTGGCACAAAAACTCTAACCCAAATGAAAAACTAGAAGCTATAAACAAGGCTAGATTTGGAAAGTCAATTGGCTGTTCAACAAAGATATGTTTAACAGCCATTGTGATATGTGGTTTCTTTATGAAAAATGGTAGAATTTATGCCAAAATCTTGTGAACTAAATGCCAAATTACATAAAAGAAATTATTGCAGTAGAACAAGCACATGTTATATATTAAATTTTTTTCAAAGATGTTAAAGAAAACATGTAAGACTGATTGACTGTCAAGAAATAGTTTTTTTTCTACTTTGTTCCAAATAATTTGCACCAGTGTGAATGAGATGATCATAAAAGCACCACATAAATATATCTTGATTGTTTCTTCTAACTCACTGTCTGATGTAATCAAAACATACCTGGCCAAGGAATTTTGCAAAATATAGGCAGCTTATAGAATGTTTTGAATGTAAGAAAAAAAGATTAAGAGATGGCTGAGAACTTGGAGATCGTTTGGTCCACCTGCCCTTCTTTATTACTGAGGAAATGGAGACTCAGAAAAGCTAAGGGACTTGCCTGAGGTCTTACAGCTCATAAGGGTCATGAGTTTTAGAATCAGGACATAAATTTGGGTTCCCTGTCTTGAAATTTAGGGATCTTTGCCCTTTACCTTCATTATCTGCGGGGAAAGCTACTGGCGTGTGGTGAAGCGGAATGAATGCTAAAGGTGAAGTCAGAAGACCTGAATACAAGGCCTCCTGTTAGACCCATTGCCTGTGAGTACTTGGGAAAGTCATTTAAGCCCTCTGAGCTCAAACTTCCTTATTTGAGGGGGTGGCAAAAGAGAGACAGAGACACACAGAGAGACACACAAAAAGAAACAGAGACAGAGGAACAGAGAGACAGAAACAAAGACTTGAATGAGATATGTTCTGAGATTCCCTATAGCTCTGAATATGTTATTCTAATATCTGAAGGGTTTCATATTAATACCAATGACTGGCTTTTATTGTATATGTCTTTTGAGTTCTTCTGTGTTGTTTTGTGCCTTGATCTTGGCCTCTGTCTCTGTCTCTCTCTCCCTTTGTAAGGGGGTTAAATTCCAGGTTCCAAATACCCAAACAAAACAATATTGTAACTGTGGGAATGTACCTTGGATATTGAGGCATAGGAGGGGAATAGTCTATTTTGAGATGTGTGCTGTCTTACACATTGGGATATGTCAGTCTCTTAACTGAATTTTAGCATTTTCATCATTTGTGAATGTAGACAACAATATGCAGCATTTTTTATGCTTTACCAGGTTAGATGAGACCACCACACACACATAGACACACACACACACACACACACACACACACACACACACACACAGAGTGATGAGTACCTGCTCTGGTTCAGCCCTTTTATTTTATAGATGATAAAACAACCCATAGTGGTAAAGTGACTTTCCCAAAAGCACATAAGTAGTTAAAAGTAGTACAGTTAGAATTGGAACTCTGATCTTTGGCTTGAAAGCTCATTGACACAGCAAATCTTGGGGGATATTGAGGCCCCTTGTCAAGTCTGAGATTCTGATTCTTGGGATTATTGGTTTGTGGGCATAAGAAAAAAAGGGACCCTAGAGGGCAACTTTCCCAACTCTTTCATTTTACTAATGGGAAAACTGAGTCATAGAGAAATTGAATTGATCAGGTCCATAGATGTAATCATTGGAAGATTTGAACCCCAGACCTTTCACTTCAGATCTAGTGCTTTTTCTAAGGTATAACTCTGTGGCTACTTTTTTTATGTGAATACCCACATAAAGCCATTGATGGAAATGTGAGGTTAGGGCATAGACCAGATAGGCAGAGAGAGGGGAGAATTTGGAGTTAGTGAAGCATGGTTCACATCGTAACTCTACTGATCCCTGTGTCTGTGACTTTGAGCAAACCACATAACCTTTGGGCCTCACTTTCCTCATCTGTAAGATGGGGGGATTTGATCTTTAATTTTACTCCCAGCTCCCTACTTTATATTGACAATCCTAGGACCAAAAAAGCAAACAAATACTGCACCCCCCAAAAAAAAAACTTCAGGTGTTCAGTCATAGCTTGAGGCTGCAGGTTCCACACCCCTGGTAGCAGCTAGAAGTTCATTGAAGAGGAAGGCAGAACATCTGATTGTCAGAATATACTGATACCTGTGGGCCTGAGTCACAGACAGATAGAAACCAAGACACAGAAACACAGAGACATGGAAAATGAGAGGGAGGGATGCTAGGGGAAATGAGGGGCACAGAGACTGAGCCTTTTGGAGAGACACAGAGAAAGGGATGTCACACAGTACACGATAGGAACTCTTAATTAACTTCATCTCTGGACTTTGAAGGTAGCAGCTAGTTTCTGGACTACCTAGCAGAGTGAATTGTTAAGGAGATGTCTGCTTGAGTTGCTGGGGGGCTGAACAATTGTAAGACCTAGAACAGCTCTATGCACACAGTAGGTGTTCTGAAATTTTTTTTGATGATAATAAGGCATGAAGCTCAGTCATGTGGCTCAGCTATGATTTTGGTTGGAAAGGGTTTATTTTCAAAGAATGAATGAGAGATCTGAAAAGTATATGTGGCTGGGTAAGGGTTTTTTTTAAGCAGGGCTATGAAATGCTTGATCTCCTGAAGGTGTCAGTGCCCAAAGAATACTACAGAGCAAAAGGAAAGCCATGACAGGAACTATTTCAAAAACCTTAAATTGCATCTCTTATTGGTTTTTGCCTAAGAATTCCCCACTCTCTTTTAGCCTGTGACCAAATCCCTTGTCATTTTTTTTATACTTAGTAGCTTAGATGTGAAAGCTACAGGAAACAGGAGGATTTTTTTAAAGGAGAAATACATTGAAGGTGTG
Organism: Phascolarctos cinereus; assembly: GCF_003287225.1. NCBI lineage: Eukaryota > Metazoa > Chordata > Mammalia > Diprotodontia > Phascolarctidae > Phascolarctos > Phascolarctos cinereus. The sequence goes on along the minus strand of NW_027555514.1, from coordinate 25,605,276 downwards.
AAAACAAATAGTCAGTTTCTAATCTTGGGTGATAAATGAATCCATCTTGACTTTTAAGCTTTTCTTTTGACCTCTGTATTTTCTCAACTACATAATCAAATATGGACATTTTCTCACTCTCTCTCTCTTTCTTTCTTCGTTTCCTTCCTTCCTTCTATCCTTCCTTCCTTCTATCCTTCCTTCCTTGCTTCCTTCCTTCCTTCCTTCCTTCCTTCCTTCCAATGGATGTTGGATGAGGTGCTATTTTTCAAAAGGGCCCTTCGTGAATTCACACTTCAGAGTAAGTGAGCCCTGCCTGCCTTTTTGTTGCCCTTTTCTTTTTATCTTAAGATTTTTATTCTGGTTTTTTCTACATGGATTTTCTAGACCTATAAGCTTAGAATTATAGCCTCCAAAAGTGACTTTGCTTGGGATAGGAAACAAAAGATGTTACACATGGTGAGAAGATACAAGTGTGTCTTCCCTGTATTTGCATCAGTTGTCTCTGGAAACATTTCACTGGTATTCTATTGCACAAACATTTGTTACACATCTACTGCCCTCTGGGCCATGATGTCTCACTCATTGGAATGTATACTTCTGAGGGCAGAGACTGATTTTTGGTTTTATGTGTTTATTTTTCCCTTTCTTTGTGTAGTGCCTGGCATCTGGTAAGGGCTTAATAAATTCTTGTTACCATGCTGGCTGACTGCAAGGTTCTGTGCTAGGTACTGAGGTTACAACACGGATTCAGATAAAGTATACACAAAGTCATTTCAAGAAGGAAGAGGGGCTTCATGTTAGAGGTGCTACCTGAGCTCAGCTTGAAAGGAAGCTAGGGATACTATGTGGGAGAGGGGAAAATAATCAAAAATAATCATATTGAATACCTAAATCTATTTGATGCTTTCCTATGGAATCTTTCTCTCTCATTCTGTCTCTGTCTATCTGTCTCTCTCTCTCTCTCTCTCCATATTTGTTGTCGTTCCGTCATTTAGTTGTGTCTGACAATATGGTCCATGGAGTACTTTGCCATTTTCTTCTCCAGTGGATTAAAGCAAACAAAAGTTAAGCATCTTGGCCAGAGTCACACAGCTAGTAAAAATACAGAGATTCAGAATGCATGTGTGCCCTTTTTGGTCACCTGTTGCATTGTGATCAGTGGTACAGTAATATACTGACCCACCACTGATGTCTTCTTCTGATGCCTCATCATGATGGGATGGTGAGTTTAGTGCAGGCTCTGTCATATTGTAGGTGCTTAATAAATGCTTTTTAAATTGACGGTGACCTTGGCTTCTTGAAGTCTGCAGTAGATTGTGAACTCTGTCAAGTCTCACAAAAGCTTCCAATGCAGATCCTGTAATGGGCTCCATTTCTATCATTTGTGGACCAGCCAAGCTAAATTTGGAGACAGATATCAATCACCAGAATGGCCAGAGGACGATTTTATTTTTGGTCACGGCATTCTTAAAGACAATCTGCCAAGTCACTTTGAGATTCATGAGGAAAGGGTTCTATGCTAGGTACTCATGGAAGGATAGATCCTTGTACCATTGATAGGAAGGGTGGTCGAGTGCTGGACTTGGAATGAGGAGAATGAGTTCAAATCTCATCTCAGATCCTTAGTAGTTGTGAGATTCTTAGAAAGTCCCTTATTAATAGTAGCTAGGATTTAGGAAAACTTTAAGGTTTGCAAGCATTTTACAAATATTTTCTCATTGTATTCTCACAACAACCCTAGAAGGTAGGTGCCATTCTTATCCGCATTTCACAAATCAAGAAACTGAGGCAGATAATGGTTAAATGACTTGCCCAAGGTCGTATAACTAGTATGCGTCTGAGGCTGGATTTGAACTCAGGTCTTCCTGATTCCATGTCCTGTGCTCTATCCACTCTGCCATCTAGTTGGCTCTTGACCTCTCTGCATCTTAGTTTACTCATCTGTAAAACCAATTACAGAATTTAAAAGCTGGAAGGACATCAGTCATCATCACTATGATATGTATTACAAGTGGTCAACATCCATCTCTTCATGAAGACCTCCAAGGAGGGGAAACCCACCAACTCTGAGACAAAATATTGTTTGTCCTTTTCCAGAGAGGACCAGTGATATCATGGGTGATGTCTTGACTTGCACATGAATTGGATGTAAGTGAAGCAGAGTTGCACAATATAGTCCCCATTTGAATGCTTCTAATTATTAGGATGTTTGTTTTTTCCCTGACGTGGAGTCCAAATTAGCTTCTTTGCGTCTCCTGTCCATGGTTCCTGGTTCTGTCCTCTTGATCTTGAGTGATGTTTGAGAGTCCTATTGACCAAACACAAAACTAATTCTACATATAGGAAAAAACCCCTCTCACTCAGGATGGGGTTACTAAAACAGAGGTGGGTGGCCCTGCTTCCAGTTGGTAGCCACATGGAACCTGGAAATGAGCATGCTTATAGGGTGCAACTCTTATTGTTCTATATTGCTCTAATTCAGTGGACTTCTTCTTTTGGCAGACCTACCAATCAGTAATGCCTATCTGTGTTTCCATCTGTCTCTCCTCATTCGCATGCCCAACAGTTCTACACCAAACATCCAAAACAGCCTAGTCACCCACCAAGTAAGATCTCCTTCCCCTCTGTAGCCACTGACTGAAGCATGGAGCTCTTCTAATCACTTCCTAATTAGACTGGCAATGAAAGATGGTGTAGGGGCTGAGAGAGGAAGACTTGGGTTCAAATCTTACCTTTGAGACACACTGACTTAGTGATCAAAAATTATAAATTGCAGGGCAGGTACCCAATCTGCATTGGTAGAAGAAGTTATTTCCTCACTGGGAGCTCCTTATACTAATGAAATCAAATTGCCTTGTCCAAAAAATGTTCATTTAAACTTTGAGCTTTCAAAAAAACAGCCCTTTGCATATATTTCAAAAATAGATGGATAACAAAAAACACAGGTGGGTAACACATCTCTGTATACTTGGGGCTGTGCATGTTTGCCATGGAACAGCAAGAGGCTGTTAACAGATAGTAGAGAATGACATGGAAACCAACCCAAATGAACGTGATCTAGATTGTCATTGTAAGTGCCAACATCTTCCAACTGTGAAGGAATAATAACGCTCATGTTCTGAGGACTCACAGTCAGATGCCCTTTCTGACTGACTGTTCCACGGTGCATCTCCTTGGACTGATGCCAGGGGCTGACAAGAGATGTATCAAGTCACTGAAGATCATACTACTTATGCTCTTATCGATCTTTTCATCTCTCTGATTCCAGACTCTTCAAAGTTGACTATTTTGTTAAAGCAGCCTTTCATGGTCTGCTTCCTCCCTCATCCCCACAACGTTCACCTTCTGAATTAATTCAATTCAACAAAAATTGTGCTAAATGGATATTATGTGCAAGAAATTGTGCTTGGTTTCAAAGTTACAAAGATGAAAAATAAAATGACTCAGTTCCTGACCTCAAGGAGCTTACCTTCTCTAGGACCAATATGTCATCTAGAGATCAATATAATCATACAACGTAATAAGCATAGCTTACATTGATATAAAACTTTAATAGTTATAAAGCAATTTGTAGGCATCGTTCAATTTTAGACTTAGTACCAACCTGTGAGGTGGGTACTGGTATTATCCTAAATTTACAGATGAGATGTTAAAGGATTTGCTCAGTCATAAATGCTTGTGTTGTGTCATTGATATTGGGATCTCTCAGTGAAGAAACTCATCAATGAAGGTGAACAACTATGCTACTACAGCTTATAGTTTATAGTCTTACTGAGTTGCCTGGGTACACTGAGACATTATATTAGTTACTACTGTTGTTGTCGTTATTATCTCTCCACTGTTCCATCTCTGACCTGGTGCATATAAAATAGAGCAAAGTAATTTCCAGAAGGTTAAAGAGATAATAACTTGTGAAGGGTGGGAGGGAATCCAGAAAGGTCTGGTGGTAAGAGGTGGCACCTTAGCCACGCTTTAGTGGGTGGTGAAATCGAAGTGTTATCAGCTTGTATGATTGGTCTAATGGGCACACCATACTTACTATTGGGTCTAAAAGAGATGGAGTAGAGTGGTTTCTTATAGAGCTGCCTGGCTATTCACCTGCGAAGTCAACATTTCTCTCTTGTGAAAACCATTCTTAGACTGCCAGTACTTAATAGAAGGTCAAGTTAGCAACATCTCAGAAGCCATCTATTAGTCCAGATCATTTGAGGTGACTTAGTTGCCTCTCAGGGGCCAGCTAGACCCATTCTGAGATTAATTAACTGATTCATTACATGACATTAATAAATAGAATCTACTTGCCTTAACAAATTGATACTTTTCTAAGTGATCCTAATTTCTTTCTAAGGACTGGGTTACTTAACTGAAAACCACTTGTCCATTATATTGTATGGTAAAACTTTAATTAAACCAGAACTTTCAATTAACCTGAATTTTTTTTTTGTCAGACTCAATCTTTAGGTGAAAGAGAATAATGAAAACAAACAAATTAATATCATGGATTTAGTTAACCCTGCTTCCTCCCTTATCAAATATTTTCAGGACTCATCAAAGGGTCAGTATACATTCAGTCCTCTCACACTGGATAGAAGAGGCAACTGGGAATAATGGAATTAGTGGCCGGTCTATTGGATGCAGAGTGACAGGGTCTTTTCAGATCCTGTCTTTGATGCTTAGTATGGTCACTAAGGCAAATCACTTAACTGCTCTAAGTCTCAGTTTCTTCATCTGTAAAATGGGGATCATGGTACTTATAATACCTGGCTTATAGGGTTGTTGTGAGGCTCACGTGAGAGGGCACTTAAAACACTTTGCAAACTGTACTATACTGGCTAGAAGCTGGTTGTTATTTTGTTTACATTTCCACATCAAGTTCACCCGTAAAAAAATAATTGATTTTTGGAACTCCCAAACACTGCAAAAGTCAGCCTTCAGAAAAGCATACAATTAGGATACAAGGATGCAATACATATTCTGTTTGCTAAGGTAGGGAAAGAAAATAGTCTAATACATGGCAGGATGATTTCTAAAAAACAGGCTGTATTGTAATGGAGGATTCGATTGGAAGGCTGAGGACCAGAGTTCAAATCCTTTGGGCACATCTTCTTGGGCATTCCTCATCTATAAAATGAAAGGTTTCGATTAAATGGCTTTTGCGGTTTCTTCTAGAACTAAATCTGTGATCTTGTGAATAAAAAAATTTTTATATGATTATGATTCAAAGGGACCTTAGATGTTATCTTGTCCAACCCTCCCTACCTCATTTTACAGATGAGAAAACCAAAGACCAGCAGGGGTAAGGGAGTTGCCCATAGACACATAGCTAGTATGTAGTAGAGCTAAGGCTTAGGGCGAGGTCTCTCTAACCTACAGTCTTGTGTTCCTTCTACTAAATCTGATGGATAATCCTATTCCATAGCATGCTCATTCCTTCACCTAATATTACCTAGTAACCTGATGTTTTTATTATCCTTTATTAAGCTAGAAAAAGCTAATGGGTAAGGCCATGAAGTAGCTTCCAATTCAGTTCAAAATAACAGAAAATTCAGAAACTTCATTGAATGTCTGGTATAAAATTTTTAGTTCAGACAAAAAGACTGGTAAGTAGAGGAGGGCTGGAAATAGGGTTTGGAAATCCCTTTGGTTGCTTTTCAGTGTCAAGTATTTGGGGTGATGCCATTATCTTCATATGTCCTGATGGTTGTTTTCTTTCTTTCTGTTTGACACTTTTTTTTTAATCTAAACTGAAATTTAGCATTTAAGTCATTTTCTGTGATGTTTCCCCCTCTTCAACTTGAAGTGCCACCAAAAGTTGAAAAGAGCATGTTACAGTAAACATAGGGAATGACAAAGCTTGTCATTTTTAATCCTTGATATCAAGATAAACATTTCTTAAATCTGAGCTTAAAACCTGTGTGTGACTAACATGCGTATCTAGATAGCTAACAGTAAAATGGGAGATTTGACAAGCATGGGTTTAATGTGAGACACTAAAAACTAACAACAAATTTGTCAACTGCAGCCACTAGTGTTTAACCAAATTAACCCTTGAATTGCCAAATCTGTATTCAGAGGCGTTGTGCCCATTTTGGACACCTGACTTGTGCCCACCCCCTACCATTCTTAACTAACGTTCTGTGATGCCATAACTTCTCCCCATGCACCTTGAGACCTCTCAAAATGGGAACTCAAATGGCTTGGGCCAATGGTGCCACCTTTTGGTACCCAAGGAACCATGTGATCTCATATCTCTTCCCTACAGCCTCTTTTCTTTTTCCTTAGTGAGACTGTGTACTCTTGTCAATTTTTTTTTGCTACTTTCAATTCGTTTTTCTATCTCATCAATTTCCCCCTTATGCATACAGTATATTCTCTTTCTCTTTTGTATTTCAAATCTTTCCCAGTTATTTCAGGAAAAAATCTTTGTCTCTATTTCTCTGTCCTCTTCACTTTTTATTTTTTTCTTTTCTTTTCCATGTTTCAGCCTCCATACAACCTCAGTCATGAATAATAAGGAAAGGATAACTTGAACCAAGAGGAAAAGAAGTATTGGCTTTTGAAGTGAAATTAGAAAGAAATAAAGGGCCCATGCATTCAACTTCTGAAGCCTTGGAAAGGGCCCAGAAAGGCTTTGAAAGTCTTCAGAATGTTTAAAAAGCTTCTCTCCTCCCTCCTCCAATTCAGTTTCATCTAATTAAGCTTCCTTTTTTTTTCTTAAACACCAGCATTTGAGAGAAATAAAGCACTTTCTTTTTGATTCTCTTATGGTTTTTTTGTTTCTTTAATTATCAATGTGTTACATCACTATTGTTTTCTACATTTCTTTTATTGTGAATGTATTTCCGCAACATTAATGGCAAATTAAATTTTGGGAGGACTAGTCTGGGGACTTCACCGCCATTTATAAGCCTGTTTCTTTGGGAAAATGTGTACAAATAGCCAAAGGCCAACTTCTAAGCACATTTTTAGAACACAATAGCTTTGTGAGACAGGACCCTGTAGTCTCTCGGCTTTGATGATCATTTATGAGCTTATACTACTTAACCTCTCATAATCTGTGAAATAGGGATAACAGTGCCTGTAGAACATAATTCTTGGGGTTGTTGAGAGGCTTAAAAAGAACTCATCTATGTTGACTACTTGGCAAACTTTCAATCTCTAAATGAATCTCTCTTATTATGTAAGTCAGTAGGATGCAAAGTTGGACTAGTACTTTCATTAGATTACTTCATTTCATCCTCACAACAACTCCATAATGTAGCTGCTCTTATTATGCCCATTTTACAGATGTGGGAACTGAGACTGAGAGAATTTCAGTGCTTTGTCCAGGGTCACACAGCTAGCAAATATCTGAGATAGGATTCAAACTTGGGTCTTCCTGGCATCAAGTTCAGCACTGGGGCACCTAATTTCTGCTTCCCTCTCTTCTTCCCCAAATGTAGCATCTGTCAGAATTGTACCTGACACTACAAATATTGGATGACCAGGGTAGATTACAGTTGCCGTGGTTTTCCTGATGCCGACTCTTAATTCAGCCTGACAGTGGTTTTCTTGGTTTTCTTTACCGCTCTGAGCTTACAGTTCACATGACCCTCCCCTCCCAAGATGTTTTTTTCAGCCAAATTGCTCTTTAGCTTTCTTCGTACTTGTGAAGATTTTCTTTTTTTGCCCACGTGTAAGCCCCTGATAATGCTGCATATCGAAGATTTTACCATACAAATTCAACCATTTAATCAACAAGCATTTACCAGGTGCCTATGGTGAGGCAGGCCTGTTCTAGGTGGTGGCACTTCCATTGTATCAATTTTATTATCCTTAGCTTCAAATCTCAGCTCAGTTGTTCCTTCTTTGGGAAGCATTTCCTGATTGACCCTAGTTGTTAGTTTTGCCTCCATCAAATTGATTTGTATTTACTTTGCATATATTTTCTATAGGGCAGCTGGGTAGCACAGCGAATATAGTGCTGGGCCTGGAGTCAGGAAGACCTGATTTCAAATCAGGCCTCAGATATTTACTAGCTGTGTGACCCTGGGCAAGTCACTTAACCCTGTTTACCTCAATCTCCTCATCTGTAAAATGAGTTGGAGAAGGAAATGCCAAACCAATCCCAGTATCTATACCAAGAAAACCCCAAATGGAGTCACAAGGAGTCAGGCACAACTGAAAATGACTGAACAACAAATCCTTAAGGCCTCTCATAGTGCCTGACGCATGGCAACACAATGATAAAGCTTGTTTTATTCAGTTGGTGGCTCCATAGGCTCCAGGGTCAATGCTCCATTGTCCTCTGGAAGATTGCATTGTCCAAGGGGAACCCAGGTTTCTGGCTTCTGCAGCACTGTTCTCCTATCATTCTATTGAGCTAAAATTCCCATTCATTGAATGTAAAGTTTCCATACTTTAAAGGTCACCATCTGACTGGCCTAATAAGCTCTGGAAATTAAATTCTAGTAGTTGCAGGAATACAGCAGCAAGAACACAGCAGAATATAGTAGTAAACATAAAAGTCTGGGAAACCTGAACAACACAGGCCTGGTCGCAGCTCCTCACATGCAGAAAAACACAAGTATCTTCATGAAGACACTGGTGCTTGCACTGGAAGCCTCTGCCTCATTATGTGTTTTCATTTGAACAAACTACAGGCAAAGGGTGGGGATGGTGGGGGAAGGGTTCCTTGTGTCACTTTACTGGTGCATATTGGTATCTGATACTTCACCATTGTCTTTCATAGGCTTGCCTAATTAATTTCATTTTCTTATGGTGAATTATGCCCTGGACTCTGTCATGTGTCCGGCATCATGCAAAATTCTGCCCACAATAACCCCTTTCCCCATCTCTTTCTGTTTTCCTCCTTTTCAGCTTGAGTAGATAGTTCTGCTTTTATGTTAGAGGGGGGCGCCATCCCTGTCTTGAGTCCTGTGTTTCTATGTCTCCTCACTCTATTGACAATTGCTAATTTTGCTGAAATCAACCAGATGAAATGGGAGATCGGGGCCAGTCTTGGTTTCTTAAGCTCTGCTGCTTGAAGACATTGGCATTGGGAGGCAGGACTTGAGTTCCAGTTGTATATTGAATATGCCTAAGGACCCAACAGCTGCCTTGTTGAGTGTGTCGGATTTTTAGGTATTCATGCAACAAACATTTATTAAGTGTGTACCATGTGCAATGAATTGTGTGAAGCACTGGAGGGAGATATGAAGATGAATAAAACATGGTCCCTGGTTCATTTTCCTTGCCAAGAGCTTTAGTATCATTACAATGAATACGAGAAGACCAGTCAGGATGAGTAGGAGAACTACCAGAAAGGAAAGAAAAGGAGAGACGTGAGATGGAGGGAGAGACTCTGGGAAGAGGAGACAGTTGAGAATTCAAATTCTGGACTAGTGTTTTAAAAACTGAGTTCAGTTCAGCTGGCATTTACATGGCAAAGTACATGCCTTGCATAATCTCCTGTAAGTGTGACATCCACCTTGTGAGGCAGGTTCTATGTGTATCATTGCCCCCATTTTGCAGATGAGGGAATTCATTGGCTGGAAATTGGAGCCAGGTAGGTGATCCAGTGGCCTGAGGACAGAAGTGGGGTTCAGAATGGTTAAGGTGGAATCTAAACCATGGCTCTCCTGACTCCATGTTTTATCTGACCTTTTTTATCTTCCATTTTCAAAACTGAGTTTTATATTGATGCATTTTATTTTTACATCAAAATCATTTCTGTTAGTACAGCTATGACACAGGGGAGGGTATGTTCTGGTATACAGGAACAGCCACGTCAGCTTTGAACCACTGACCTCATGCCTATCAGTGCTTTTGGATGTCAGTTTTCTGAAGGTCAGGTAATTTAAGGATTACACATGTCAAAGAGAAATGAGTCAGAGAGACCTCAGTTTGAATCCTACCTACATAATTTGTTTTCTATAGTACCATGAATAAATTTCTTTATTTGAACCTCAACTTTCTTATCTGCAAAATGGGGTGCCTGCAATATTTGATTCACAAGGGTATTGGGAGGATCAAATGAAGTGATTCTAGAAATAACTCTGAAAGCCAAGTCATTTAACATGTCACAAATTCAGCTCACTCCTCTATATAAGGGAGTTGAATTTGGTCACCTCTAAGATTCTATCCAGCTCTAGAACTCTGATTCTTTGATTCTTAACATAAAAATGTCAGCTATTAATCAAGAGAGTTCACACTTACTTTTCACAATATACATAGGAAAGAAATTAGGGGCAGGTATGTGATTCCATTACCTGATGAGTCCAGCTGAGTCGTGAGGAAATATGGTGGACCTGGTCCTTGATGACTCATATGAGCTAACACATGTGGGAGAATGAAGCATTTCAGCAGGGGGTGGGGGTCCTGTTTTGGGGAGACAGTTTGGCCTAAATAAATGGTCAGATCCTCATCCTTTCCTGCATTTTATCTTCTGATTTCATAATGACCCTAGCCTGAATTTCTTTTCTGGCAAATGGTTTTCTGGGATTAAACCCCTTGGATTTCAGCATACTGCATGTACACCCTGTCATCTTTTTTCTGTTGATGATGGATCACCTCCCAAAATATACCCCATCCCTAGGCAGTGATTGCACTTCCTTGTCTAATCTACCGCATGGCTCCTCATCTGCCTCCATCTGGAGTATTTTATTCCGTTCGGGGTACCATATGTTAGAAAGGATATTTATTCAATCATAGGTCGTGGGATCATTATTTCACAGATTTGGAGCTGGAAAGGACCTTTTAGGTCCAACCTTTCAGTTTTACAGGTGAGGAAACTGAGGATTAGAGATGCTAAGTGAGTTGTGTGGGGCAGCAGAGCTTCGAAGTGTCTGAGGCAAGACTTGAAACCAGGTCTTTCTGACTTCAAGTCTAGCACTCTATTCAGTACACTATACTACCTCTAGAAACTAGAGATTATCAGGAGACAGCAGGATGATGAGGTATTTAAGAACATGTCTTCCGAGAATCATTTGGCATAACTATATGTATACAATCTGAAAAACAGAAGATATAGGGGAGAATCTGCTAGCTGCCTTGTTTTTGTGTTGAAAGGGTTGTCATGTGAAATAGGGATCAGACTTATTATTCTTGGCCCTAGAAGACAGAGTTAGGAAAAATAGATGGAATTGTAGAGAGGTAGATTTTGGCTCAATGTAAGGGAAAGCTTCTTAGCCATGACAACTCCTCCAAATGGAATAGGTTTTTAGGGGAATAGTGGGTTCCCTCATTGTATCTGTTCAAGCAGAGGATGGATGACAACTTGTTAGAGAGATTGGTGAGGGAATTCTTCATCAGATTCAGGTTGGATGACATGGTCACTGAAGAACCTTTCAATTCTGAGACTCTGAAACTCTGTATCAGTCCTTTCTGTGCTTCCATAATCAAGCAAGCAACACTACATTGCTGCCGGAAAGGGTGTGTCCGTGTACTCCCTTATGGCCCCAATCACTATAACTTTCCAACCCAAACTATTTCTTTATGGATGTAGCCTCCTCTCTCATTAGGATATAAGCTTTTTGAGGTTCTCCACTTCTGATTTATCTATCTCCCCAGATCTCAGCAGTGTTTGGAACATAGTAAGTGCTTAAAAATGCTTTTTTCATCCATGCATGCATCTATCTATCCATCCATTCATCCATTTACTACTGTTATGTCTAATAAGGGCTAAGGTCTCCCTTCCTGACGATGGGGGCTATCTGAATTTCCATTATCAAAGGCCTCTTCTAGACCGCCTCCTAATGTTCCATCCTATAGCATTTGATTCAATAAGGTGGGGCAATGAGTCAGACCCCTACTGGGATGTGAATATGTGGCTCTAGATTGGCCCCAGCTGAGAGATATTATTAAGGTCCTCCTACTCCAGGACTAGGAATCAGCAGTGATATAAGAGCTCCATTAGCAGCAGCACTTAGGAAAGGGACTTCAATGCACAAGTGATTCCCCTTCCCATCCAGCAAGTCTTAGAATCTTTTAAAACAGGATGTCATTATGATGCTGTTCTAGGCTGAACACCACTCAGTAAATAGATGGGAACCCAATGAAAGAGGAGAATGGTATTTAATAAGAGTGTATGAGCTCATGGACTTTGAGGGGAAATTTTAGCCCAATACAAACATATGAATCTATCAAAAAGGACTTTTATAATTGGAATTTAATATTTTTAATGATAATCTTAAACACACATACTCTAGCAAAAAGGGTTGGAAATACAATCCAAATCAACCCCTGCCCTAAAGGCAATAACCAGCCTCTGAGAGAGACAGAGACACAGTGAAGAGTAGAGAGTCAGAGACAGACAGAGATAAAGAGAGACACAGAGAGAAAATGGGAGAGAGGGGGAGAAAGAAACATAGAGAAGAGAGAAGAGAAAACAGTTGTTTTCAGCTATTCCTCCCCCCCACCCCATAAGAAGCACCATCCTTATGTGGTTACTTAAAGAGACAAAGGAGCTCAAAAGGAGAGCAGAAATTCTGTGTATCAGACTTCTGGAGGAAGAGTCAAGATAGTGGTGTGGAGAAGTACTCAGCTGAACTGTTCCATCATTTCCCTCCAAACAACTTTAAAATAATACCTCCAAGCGAATTCTGAAGTAGCAGAGCCAACAAAAGGTCAGAGTGAGACATTCTTCCGGCCCAATACAACGTAGGAGGTTGGAAAGAGAGATCTGTGACACAGGAGAGGAGGTTGGCCCAGAACCCACTTGAATGAAATACCAGTAGTGGGAGTAGGTGGTGGTGAAGCAGCAGGATATTGGGGAATGTTCAAGTCAGATACAATAAGGGAACTTGGCAACTGGTCAGAAAGAGATTACAGGGGACCCCTGTCTACCACTGCATGTAGGACCAAGTGCTGTTTGATAACTTCATAGTTCAAGGTGAGAGAGGATCATTTCTAGTCAAGAGGGAGTGAAAGTCTGGAAGGGCAGTATCACTTCTGGTCCCAAGGGAGGAGAGACCCCGAGGGGAAGTATTGATTGTAATCCCAAGGGGTCATGGGCAAGGAAGTTAAGGATAAGAGTGAAGAACAGTGATCACACCTCTCCCCAATCACACCTGGGAAGTACTAAAAGCTTCCAAACACCCAGAACTATCTCTGAAAATAGCACCACAAAAAAGTCTGCTAGAAATAAAGACCCCTTCCCCATTCCAGGAACAGAGCCCAACATTAACATGAAGTCAAAATCAATAAATAGGTGGGAAAAATGAGCAAACAACAAAAAAATCTGATCACAAAAAAGCTAGTATAGTGATAGGGAAGAGTAAGACACAACTTCAAGAAGACAATGAAGTAAAAGCCTCAAAGAAAAATGTGAATTGGATATAAGTCCAGCAAGAATTCCTGGAAGAGCTTAAAAAAAGTATTTATAAAATCAAATAGGAGCAGAAAAGACAAAATTAGGTAAAAGAACAAGCAAAGGAAGAAAATTATGTAAAGACAATGAACAGGTCAGTAAAAGAGGCGCAAAAAATACTGAAGAAAATACCCCTTAAAAAACAGAATTAGCCAAATGAAAAAAGAGGTACAAAAACTCACTGAAGGAAACAATTCCTGAAAAATAAGAATTGGGCAACTGGAAGCTAATAACCCCATGAGACTTCAAGAAACAGTAAAACAAAGTTAAAAGAATAAAAATTGGAGAGAATGTGAAATATTTCATTGGAAAACAACTGACCTGGAATGTAAATCAAGGAGAGATAATTTAAGAATTATTGGATTACCTGAAATCTATGATCAAATAAAGATACTAAACATTATATTTGAAACAGTTATCAAAGAAAACTGCCTTGGTATCCTAGAACTTGAGGGCAAAGTAAAAATTGAAAGAATCCACTGAATACCACATGAAAGATATCCCAAAATGAAAACCCACAAATAGTGTAGCCAAATTCCAGAACTCCTAGGTCAAAGAGAAAATATTTCAATCATCCAGAAAGAAACCATTCAAATACCATGGTGCTATAGTAAAGATTACAAAGATTTAGCAGCTACCACATTAAAGGAAAACAGGAAACTGGGGGAAAATTGCAGCAAGTTTTGCAGATGAAGTCCTCAATTTCTCAAATATGTAGGGAAATGAGCCAAATTTCCAAAAGAAGAGCCATTCCCCAGTTGATAAATGGTTAAAAATAAGAACAGGCAAAACTACTACTTTACTGTTGTTGTTCAGTTCAGTCTTGTCTGACTCTTTATGACCATATATGGGGTTTTCTTGACAAAGATATTGCAGTGGTTGCCATTTCTTTCTCAGTGGGTTGGGCAAATAGAGAGGTTAAGTGACTCACCCAGAGTCACACAGCTAGTGAATGTCTGAGGTCAAATTTAAATTCAGGTCTTTCTGACTTCCGGCCCAGCACTCTATCCAACAAACCACCTAGCTGCCTCCAATGAATAGTAGCGTGGGAAAAAAATGCTATAAATCACTCTTGATTAGAGAAACACAAATTAAAACAACTCTGAGATATTGCCACACACCTATCAGATTAACATGACAGAAAGTGAAAATGACAAATGCTGGGGGGCTGTGAAAAAATGGGACATAATACATGGTTGATGGAGTTGTGAACTAGTCCAACCATTCTGGAGGACAATTTGAACTATGCCTAAAGGGCTATAAATTGTATATTTTTGACCCAGCAATATCACTCCTGGGTCTGTTTTCCAAAAAGACCAAAGAAAAGGAAAAAGAACCTATACACACACACACACACACACACACACACACATATGTCAGCCATTTATGATGGCAAAGAATTGGAAATTGAAAAGATGCACATCAATTGAGGAATAGCTGAACAAGTTGTGGTATATGATTGTGGTGGATTATTATTGTGCTATAAGAAATGACAAGCAGGACAATTTCAGAAAAAGCTGGGAAAACTTATATGAACTCATACAAAGTAAAGTGAACAGAACCAGGAGAACATGCACGTAGTAACAGCAACATTGTAATGAATGATCAACATGAAAGACTTAGCTACTCTGTTCAAGACAATGATCTGTGACAATTCCAAAGGACGCATGATGAAAAATGCAATCTAGCTCCAGAGAGAACTGATGAATTCTGAAAGTAGATTGAAGCATACTTTTTTAAAGTTTTCTTTTTTTTTGTCTGTGTTTTCTTTTGCAACATAATTAATATGGAAATATGTTTTGCATGCCCTCACATGTAAATTTGAAATCAAATTGCTTGCTTTCTCAGAGAGGGGGGAGGAGAGGAAGGGAGAGAGTGAGACAATTTGGACTCAAATTTTTTTTAAAAATCATTGTTAATTTTTTTACATGCAATTGGGAAATATTTAATGAAATAACTAAAAATGTAAAAATAAAAGAAGTTCTAGGCATCTTCATATTCTTTCTACTTCTACCATTCTAGGAAAAGCAGATTTAATTACCTCCTTTTTTTTAAAATCAAGTCTTCTCATCACAGTTGAAATCACAACTATTAATTCAGCATTTTAGGCACAATTCCACACTTGCTGGCCATTTTGAGGGCTGTTCCCCTTTAAGGGACAGGCCCATTATGAACTAGAGAAGGTCCAATCCTATTAACAACAGAAAGCTCCCTCTCCAGGCAAGCCACATGAACTTTTTGTTGTTCCCTTTTCTGATATATATTTTTGTGGTTGATACTGAGCCTAAATTGGGAAAGGGTGTATTGTCTTGCTCTCCATCTGAAATAACTGTAAGCTAATGAGATGCTAATCCATAGTTAGTTAATAATGACCACATTGCCATGAATAGATAAACAGGAAGGCTTATGAAGGATCAAGATTGTCAAGGTTGAATCATGATTTACATTAAAAACAAACAGCAAATGCCAGCAGCTCCTGGATGAGCAGTATGCAAATACCTGTATTGTTTGATTATTCATTCTTTATTTTTTTAATGGGGGTGGGAAGTTCCAGATCTATGATTTCATTAGTGAGGAGAACTCTCAATATAAAAACCTTCCTCCAGAAATGCCAGTGGTGCTCATCTGCAACTTCTAGTTAGTGAGAACATCTTAGGGTCTGTTCAAGGCTAAATTACTTGACAGGGGTCACAGAGCTTGTACGTAGAGGCAAGACTTGAATCCAGGTCTTCTTGAATTCAAAACCAACTCTGTCTGTGTCTCAGTATCTCTGTCTGTTTCTCTGTGTCTGTTCCCCCCCCCCATTCCTATGCTGCCATCCTAGATCCTAGTGTCAACAATGTAGCATATTTATTGCAACTTCCTTTAGAATAAGGTTGAATGCCTAAGGATTGCCATGAAACAATCCCCTCTTTGCCTTCTCTTTTTGTTTGTTGCACTGGGTCATATGGTAGTTGAGTTAACCTGTCTTGAAAATCATCAGAACAACTTTGCCTTTGACCTCAATAGGTAAAAGGCTCAAACTCCATGAATAAGGGCAGTAACCACAGAGCAAGCCCTTGGGTTAGTGGGAACCATAAACAATTAGGTTCAGGACATTGCTGCTGATGGAGTCAGCTTTGATATACCAAAGAGTTCTGTTGTCAGTGGTTTGCCCAGGGGCCCTGTGGATAGCATCACATGTGGGTATTTTAAGACCATCAGACAAAAGATCCTATTGATCCTTGGGCACTCCATGGGTAACAGCTATGCTTCGGAACATTAGAAGTTATAAATAGTTATTCAAGATTTTTTTTAATGTTAGGCTACGGAAAAGAACTAAGAAATCCACATGGGTTTCAGTGCACAACACAACTGTGCATTCTTTCTGTCCTCACATACTGTGTTTGTGGCTGTGGGCAGAAGATAACAGTCTAATTGAATCATGTTGAGGCTTGAGGGCTCTGGCTTCCAGTATGCACTGCCGCTCTGTGTAAAACGCTATGGTATTAATAGGCATGCTTTCGACCTTCCCTCTCCTGATACCCTTCAGCACCCTTGCTTCTGGTTGTATGGCAAGGGGTGGTTGAGGTGGAACAGAAATCAGCAAATAGGTAATGAGTGAGATAGGGCAACCATGCTACTGTAAAATAAAATTTTTTTAAAAGTTGACATTAAATTTGAAAAGGATGCTAGGGAAATGAGAAAAACACCTTCAGTAAAATTACTGATTTTCCTCCCAAATGACAGATGAAACAGTTAAACAAAATTACCTGTAACCTGTGTATATTCTTTACCATCCAATAAGCTTGCAATGCCTGATAATGGAGATAGAGAGGAATCCATTCATTCTGGTGGGGATGAAAATGCAAACTGAAAGATTGTCCCTGTCCTCCTTCCATCCTTGTGGTCTGGCCTCCTTCTCTGATTGAGGAATTCCTTTGAAATCTCTATTGTGAGGAAGTGCCCAAGCAAGCCATGTTCATCCCTTTACTTTCCTCCCAACTCTACTCCTCACCCTCTGCACTTCTCCACCTTGTCTGCTCAAGGGCTCCTTATCTCCCCTACCCACCTTTTCAGCTGCTTTTCATGTGTTGTTTTCCCCCTTTAGAAAGTAAGCTCCTTGAGGACAGATATTGTCTTTCTTGTTTGTATTTGTATTCCCAGCCCTAAGTACAATGCCTGGCACATAGTAAATACTTACATAATGCTTTTTACTAAATCAACAGCCTTCAAAGAGCTTACATTCTGGGTGTAGGGGGCAATATTTATCTAGACAAATAAATGCAATATATGTAAAAATATATACACATACCTATATACATATACATTATATATACCTATATACAGATATGCACAAAATAATACAATATACACAAATACAATACAGTAGAATATTAAGGGTATAGCATAGTAGATAGAGTGTCATCCTTGTAGCCTGGAAGACCAGGGTTCAAATCTTATCTATGATGCATACTGTCTGTGAGACCTTGGGCAGCCATTCAACCTCTCACTGCTTTATTGTTGTGCAGTCATTACAGTTATGTCTGACTCTTTTTGACTCCATTTGAGGTTTTCTGAGCAGGGATACTGGAGTGGTTTGCCCTTTCCTTCTCCATCTCATTTTACAGATGAGGAAACTGAGGCAAACAGGGTCAAATGACTTTTGCAGGATCACACAGCTAGTAAGTGTCTGAGGGCAGATTTGAACTCAGAAAAATGAGTCTTTCTGTCTCCAGGCCCAGCACTTCATCTGCTGTGCCACCTAGCTGCCCCTCACTGCTTTAGGCAACTCTCTAAGAATATAAACTGTGGACCAACATGCATTGGTAGGGAATGCCCTGTGTTAAATAAATCAGTAGTCCCTATCTCTATCTCCTCTAGTCTCACGTAGGAGGTTACACTTGAACGGATTCTTGAGGGAAGCTTCAGAGTCTAAGAGGTCAAGGAAAAAAAGGAGTGTGTTCTTGGCATGCAAGAAACAGTGTGTGTAAAGTCAAGAAATAGAAGAGGGAATATTGATGGAAACAGCAAATAGTTTAGGATGATGGGATTAAGAGCTAGAAGCATCTTATAGGCTGATGAGTTCAACCTGATTGTTCTATAGATAAGCAATCCAAGACTGAGCAAGATTAAGTGACTTGTCCAGGGTAACAAAGATAGTATTTGAGGCAAGATTTGAACTTACGTCTTCCTGACTTCACGACCATCAACTCTGTATCCACTGTGTAACCCAACTAGTTTGGTTGCATATAAAGAGTATTAAAGGGAGTAATGAGGTATAATCCTGACAGGATTAGAGACTAGATCCTGACAGGTGATGGATTCAGGATGCAAAATGAGACATACACTTGTGGGCATGGGCAATATGGGAATTTGTTTTGCTTGGCTAGCCATACTCTTTACAAGGGTTGGGTTTTTCTTTTATTTTACATGGGGGAGGGAAGGTAGGATGAAAGGGAAAGGCTTCATTAAAAGGGGAATACTTGTTAATTAAAAAATAAAACAAATTAAAAATAAATTCCATGACAGATAATAAAAAATAATAAAGTTATTCTGGGCAGATTGTGAAGGGGTTTAAATGCCAAAATAGCATTTATAGTTCATCCCAGGGGCAATAGTGAGCCCCTGAAGCCTCTTGAGAAGGGGAGTGACACAGAGAGATCAGCTCTTCAGGAATATGAATTTGCCCATTGCAGAGAGGAAAGAAACAAGGCTGGGACTTCTATTAGTAGGCGCTTGTGATAGTCTAGGTGACAGGTGACAAGGGTCTGAATGAGGATATGTATCATAGGAGGAACAGATGTGAAGGATGTGGAGCTAGAATTAGCAAGACTTGGCAACTGCCTTGATATGGAGATGAGTGAAACTGAAGTGTCCATGGTGTTTCTAAGGTTGAGAACCTAGGTGACTGAAAGGATGCTGTTGGTTTTTTGAAATCAGCATTCTAATATCAGATTACAACCATGCATTCATATTCCCTTTTGTAATGGCACAAGGAGCCTCTTTATTCGATTTCTTTCAGCCCCTTCTCCCAGCACTCCCTAACTGCAAGTATTAGATCCAAGAGTGTGTGTGTGTGGCAAACGTAACTTAAGTCTTGATTCCAATGGATGCCCTTAGAGACTAACTCATGTTGATTTCAGTGACCTTTTCAGTGTTTAAGGTCCATTAGTCAGTTTCTGGAATGAGTCAATTCTCAGAGGTTGAGCCTTCACATGCATTAAACTAGGGCAGATGTCAATCTTTGTTTACATGCTTCAGCCATTCAAAACAAGTAATACCTGAGGCTAGTTAAGGAAAAGTAGAAATTAAAATTATACAAGGACCTAGGAGATCCGGGTCCTCTCAAGTGCTTTGTGTCTATACAGTAAGATTTGTTGATGCAGTCCATTTCAGAGTCAGTAGGTCAATTTGGAATGTATAAATTCAACTTAGTTCTTAACTAAAACTCCAGTGTAGCACAGTAGAAAGAATACTGAATTTAGAGTCTGAGGAGCTAGGTCCAAATTATGGCTTAACTACTCACTGTCATTGGAACCCCTCTGGGCCTCAGTTTCCACATCTGTGAAATGAGAGGAGTGGAACAGATGATCTCTCAGGTCCTTTCTAGCTCTTAATTTGTGACACTATGATCCTAAGTTAGGGTAGCTGGATGAAATAATGATTAGGCTTTCTAGGATTCTACACATATAGGAGTAGCTATGCCTCAGCTAATTCCTGGAATCTTCCTGAAAGATCAGTCAGGATTTCACAATCATCCTTAGGAGATGAGAGCAAGGATCCCAACTAAAAGTTCATATCAAAAGAAAATTCAGCCTCCACTTACTAAAAATCTACAATTAAAGAGGCAAGGGAAAATATAACTAATAAAAACTAACATTTCCTAGCCAGGCACCATGACTCAAGTCTCAGAAGTCCACAAGTGGGTAGAGTGGTCAGAAGCATCCAGGGGGTATGGTAAAGGGTAATTTGGGTGTTATGGGTGCAGTTTAGCTCAGAGGCAGCTCAGTGAAGGAAACCATCTAATCCTGAAGCTAAGAACAGGAAGTTTTGGTTTGAATAGGGAACGAATGAATGCAACATTTATGAAGTACTTACTATGTGCAAAGCAATGTGTTGAGCACCAAGCATGAAGATAGAAAAAAATAAGACAATTCCTGCCCTCAAGGAGATTACATTCTATTGGGGGAATCACATCTGGAAAGTTCTAGCTACAAGTCAGATGAAAAAGTGCCATGGACCCTAGAGGCAAAGAAGATATTAATGCCTCTTCTTTAATAGGAAAAGGTATTCTCTTAGGGTTGAAGAACTCACCATTGCCGCACATTCTACTTTTGGATAGTTCTGATTATGAAGAAATTTTAGGTTCCGTCAAGCCTAAATCTGCCCCACAACTAAATCCACCTCCCTCCTACTTCTGCCTTTGGGGGCTAATTAAGACAAAGCTAATCCTTCTTTTTTTTATGTGACAGCCTTTCAAACATGTGAAGACATATAGCATGTTTTCATGACTTGAAATCCAGATACACTGCATTTGTGACATTCTTCTGATCTTCCAGTCTAGTAACCCTGTCAGAAAAGAAAACAAGTTAAGACTAGCCTGACCTAAGAGTCATAGGATTTAGAATGGGAAGGAACTTAGGAAATCCTCTAGTATAACACCTTGGTTTGACAGGTGAAGAAACTGAAGCCTACAGAGGCAAAATTAATTTTCTAAGGTCATATTGGAAGAATTTCAGCCCTTTAGGACAAGGGGTTATGTAATTTTTTTTTTTATCATTGCATCCAAATCACTGAACACACTCTGGCGCTTAACTGTTTGAATTGCATTGAATTGAATTAACTTTAAAGTAGCAGAGAAAAGGTACAAATCCAGGTTGACTGAGCTCAAGCCTAGTGCCCTTTTCATTACACTAGGAACCCATGGCTATCCCACAGTAAGCACCACTTCCCTATCCAAGTGCCCATTAATAAGGCATTCAAGTATTTTGACAATATCCAAGTCGAGTTCAGCAGACTACAATTTTAAAAAACCCATCTTCTTCCTCTTTATGCAAAGCCTCCCACTTGTCCATCTCCAGCCTTTAAATTCCTCTCCCATTCTTTGTTACCTTGTGAAAATGGGAAAGGGGGAAAGGAACAAGTATTTATTAAACACCTACTCTGTACTGGCACTGTGCTAAATGCCATACAAATATTATCTTACTTGATCCTTCTGCAAAGGCCCATAAATTGTCTGCAATTTCTTTTAGTATCTTCAATCCAATTAATATTTATGAAGTGCCTACTCTCAGCCAGGCACTGTGATAAGTGCTGGGGATACAATTAATAAAAAGAAAGACAGTTTCTACTCTCAAAGGGCTTACAGTCTAATGTGGGGGAGGCAACACACAACAGGAGACGGGAAAGGGAGGATTATGGGACACCAGGGAGTAACTGGCATGAGGGGCATCTTATTCCGTGGAGTTGGAACCAGGCAGAGGAGCAGATGCAAAGTGCAGTAATTCAGACGTCATTCATCTGAGCCTCATGATACAAACTCACTTAGGTTGGTTAGACTAGCTTCTCGCTAACATTTGGGGTCAGTTCCCTCTTCACCATGCGTTCTTTTGGGAGAGAAAACCTAAGGAAAATGGGAATTGAGTAGTTTTGCTTTCTTTCTATAGTGATTCTTATCATCCCGTCCATTGTCAAACCTTAGTTCTGCTCCTTCTTTAGCTGTTTTCTTCTAGCTTTCCTGCCCTCTGACTTTATCTTCAGTAAAAAGAAAGTAAAGCACAAAAAGGGCAGAAGAGGAACCGTAAGGAAAAAAGAGTAGGAACAAAAATGCATATGTCTGCATGTATGAGAAAGAGTAGATTCGGTGCTTGTTGTAGCACCTACTTGATTTCCTTTATTTTTCAGACTTGGGGAAAAAGCTGAAGGAAGAATTTTTATTAAAAGCGTATTTTGTGCAGACTGTCATTCACCTGTGAGGCCCCGCCTTCACTCAGTCCCTGGCAAAGCCCTGGTTTCTGTTGTGCCGGACTTTTTCTGTCTGTTACTGTATCCCGGCATCATATGTAGCCTGCAGGTACTCTCCACTGCACAGTGTCAAGTGTGGCGTTTCCCAGGACTTATAAAGAGACCTGAACAGTTAACTTGCTTTCGAGGTGAAAGCATCACTGTTGGGCTGAGGAAAACCATGAGTTGGAGCGAAACCCTGAGGCCTTAGTTGGCAACAGGAATCTTGTTCAAGTGAGAAAGTGTGTGTGTGTGTGTGTGTGTGTGTGTGTGTGTGTGTGTGTGTGTGTGTGTGTGGAAACGGATCAGGTTAAGAGAGGTGATACACTCAATTCCATACCCGAACCCTAACAGTACTTCAAACATTCTGCAGCCCTCAGATGTGTCTATATTAGTGAAGACATGGCTCCTATATTCAGTTGTTCCTTTTCCTTCTCTTGGGAGATTCTGGCACTTGAATTATGGTGCTTGACTAGGAAATGATAGCTCTGATTAGTGGTTTCTCCTCTTATATCTTTAATTGTGGGTTTCTCATTGACATCTCTAATAGAGGGGGCATTGGAGATAACAAAATGTAGTTTAATAGGTGAAGAAACTGAAGCTCAGAGACCAGAAGGGACTTGGCCACATAGCTAAGGTTAGTTGAAGAACTGGAATTAAGATCATGGCTTTTCTAATAGCTTCCCTTCCCCTTCTGCATTTTTGTTCCTTTTCCCTCATCTCATCCCCATAAGTTTTCTCTTGTAACAATTAAAGAAGACCAGACAACACATGGACCACATCTAACAGTGTATGCATCATACTGTACTCCTAGTAACCCATCTCTCTAGCAAAAAGAGGGATGCTATTTCTACATTTTTCAACATGGCCAAAGTTGGCCCTTATAAACACAGCATTTTATTAGGTCTTTGTATGATCTATTTTCAGTAGTAGTAGTAGTAGTAGTAGTAGTAGTAGTAGTAGTAGTAGTAGTAGGTGGTGGTGGTGGTGGTGGTAGTAGCAGTAGTAGTAGGAACTAACATTTACAGAGTGTACCAAAAGTCTTAGTGTAGTTTTAAAATTTTAGTAATAGAAAATTATACTAATACTTTTGGGATATCTTTTGTAGTACTTTAAGGTTTTCAAAACACTTCACAAATATCTCATTTTATCCTAGTAACAACCCTAGGAGGTAGGTACTATATTACGTTCATTTTATAGATGGGGAAACCGAAGCATGCAGGTTAAGTGACTTTCCTAGGTAACATAGTAAATTACTATCATTGTATATGTACTTTTCCTGGTTAATTACTTTATTATTCATTCATGTAAGTTTCCCTATCATTTTTATTTTGGTACAATAATATTTCTTTATATTCATATACCACAGTTTGTTTGTTCATTCCATAACTGATTAACTCACTTTCTTTTCCATTTTTTTGCTACTTGAAAAGATATGAATCTCTATGAAGATTATTGTATATGGGGGGGGTCTTTATTTTGGCCTTTGTTCTTTTTAAGGTTTATGAATAGCAGTGGGATCTCGGGGTCAAAAAAGCTGAGTAATTTTTTTTCATGTGCTTCCAAATTGTTTTCTAGAATGATTGCTCTAACTATTCCAAATACTTTTCCACCTCTGACATTCTATTTTTTAAAATGTGTGCTAGGAATTTCAGCTGATCTAAAATTTAGAGATTTTTAATGTGAGGGATAGAGGGACTTACATATTCACATGCTACCACTGGCTCAAATTAAGGCAATTGATCCCTTATAAAATAATTCAATTTTCATTATATTTTAGAGACATCACATTTCATTAGTTTGCTTCCTCTGTTTATGAAATTACCTGCCTTTTTTGGGATAAAATCTCTCCAGAGCATCATTAGAAAACATAAAGCATTTAATTAAATGTCATTCACCTGCATATTTCTTTTTTTCAAGATTTTATTTTTATTCTTAAGAGATAAAATAAGCATCTCCATAACATAGCAGAATAGTAAAAAAAAGATGATTACGCATGAGACTGCAAATCTATTATCTGTACCTTGCTATTCCTTTTAAATATGTAATAAAGTTATCATGTAACTTTCTTTTCCCTCCCCCACTCTAATGATAGCTAGGATTAGATACAAATATGCATAAATATATAAAAAAACATTCTATACATAGTTCTATTTATCAGTTATTTCTTAGGATGCAGATAGCATCTTTCTTCATACATCCTTTACAGTTAAATGGGTATTTATAATAGTCAAATGACTTATTTGCTCAAAGTCTTTCTTAAAACAATATTTCTGTTATTGTATACGATGTTCTCTTGGTTCTGCTCATTTCACTTTTCATTATTTTGTATAAGTCTATTGATGTTTTTCTGAGATCGCTGAGCTCATCATTTCTTATTGCACAGTAATATTCCATAACAATTATATACCACAACTTGTTCAGCTGTTCCCCAATTAACAGGCATTCTCAGAATTTCCAGTTCTCTGCCACCACAAAGACAGCTGCTGTAAGTACTTTAGAATGTATGGTTCTTTTCCTTTTTCCCTCTGATACTCTCTCTCTACACACACACACACACACACACACACACACACACATATATGCATGTATATATGTACACATATATCACATGCACACTATGCATATGTATGTATGTATGTGTATGTATGCACATATACATGTACGTGCATACTATGTATCTGTATCTGTATATACACACAAACATTCTTCAGTCCTAAGGCTAATTTTAGGAATTAGAATTAAAATGGATGAGTGGGTTTTCAAAGTTGGTAATTAATATAAGTTAACAAAATATCTAAAAACCTACAAATTACGTTTGCTATGTCATAATATTCAACCTGAAATATCTCATAGCAGCAGCAACTGAGTTCTGTTTGAAATCTTGACCTGTATCACTGATGAATGAATTTAACTTTTTATTTCTACTAATGTTAATGATATCTACACAATCAACAAAGAATCTCAGAGTTAGAAGGGGACTCATAGGCCATCTGGTCCAACACATACCCACCCTCCAAAAAAAGAATCCCCATGAATTCATATTGAAGCAACCATATGGTCATTGCTTGAATACTTTGAGTGATGGGGGACCTCTCAAGGCTATCCACCCCACTTTCAGATAGCTCAAAATTGTTAGAACACTGTTTTTCTCTTCCATACATAAAATCTAAATTTATCTTCTGTTTCATTTTCATCCATTGCTTTCACTTATGCTCTCTTGGACCAAAAAAACAAGTTTAACCTTCCATGTACGAACTCTTCACATACTTGAAGACAACTATCATGTCTCTCTTAGTTCATCTCATCTCCAGACCAAAATCCCTTGCTTCTTCAAACAGTTCTAATGTGGCATGATCTCAAAAGCCTTCAGCCTTTTCTCTGGAATTCTCTGGAATTCTTTAGCTCATTAAATGTTTTCCCTAAAATGTGCCACCCAAGACTGAAGGTAATGTAACCACAGAATCACAGACTTTCATTTAGAAGGGACCTTCATGACAATCTAAGCCATCCCATCTCCAACATAAGCATCCTCAATTCCTTCTACCAATCCATTTATGACAAGGATTCAAGACCTGTTACCATCCTGGTTGTTCTCTGCTTACTATGCAATTTATTAACGTCCTTTTAAGACTATGGTTCCTGGAACTGAACACAGTACTCAACATGTGGTCTGACTAGACTGAGTAGAGAGGGACTCATGCCTCCTTATTCTTGGAAACTAGCTCTGCTTAAGGCAGTTTGTGATACTGTCAGTTTTTTCCTTCTTATTGCAACATGAGACTGATGACTCATATTGAGCTTACAGTACAATGAAACCTCCAGTTCTTTGACAAATTGCTTTTAAACAATTTCTTTCCCATTCTGCACTTGGGAAATAGAGTTTCTAACCCTAGGATAAGACCTTGCATTTTTTCCCTAATGAATTCCATCTTATTAGATTCAACTTACTGCTATAGATAGTCAATAAACATTTATTACTAGCCTACTACATGCCAGGCATTGTGGTAAGTGCTGGAGATACAAAGAGATTATTACTCCTCCAGCAGGATGCTAACAGAGAGATTCTGTTTCCATAGCAACCTAGCAGCAGCACTCCACCCCTGGGGCAAACCCACAAGATCCTTCCTCCAGGCCAGCCACCAGAAAGACTCTGTTACAATGACAACCCAGCAGCAAGGTCCCACCCCTGGAGCAGGCCAGCAACTGAACCCCACATCTAGGGGAGGCCAACAAGGAGGGCCCCACTCCCTAGTACAAGTCAGAAGGGAAGCCTGCCCTCCAGAAGAAGCAAGCAGCAAAGTCTTGAAGCCCAGTGACAGCCAGAAGTAAGACCTAGAGTCCCAACACAAAAAGCTTGAGACAGTTCAGGACCAGAGCCCAACTCTCACATAAAAACACCAAGTCACAAAAAAGGCAGAAAAGATGAACAACAATAAAAAAGAGTTTGACTATAGAAAGTTACTGTGGCGATAGGGAAGATCAAGACATAAACTTAGAAGAGGACAATAGTGTCAAAATGGCTACATGTGAAGTCTCAAAGAAAAATGTGATTTGGTCTCAGGCCCAAAAATAGTTCCTGAAAGGGTATAGAAAGGATTTTGAAAATCAAATTAGAGAAGTGGGAGAAAAATTGGGAAAAGAAATGAAAGTAATGCAAGAAAATCATGAAAAAAGAGTCAATAGCATAGGAAAAGATGTACAAAAATTTATTGAGGAAAATAACTCCCTAAAAAAATAGAATTAGCCAAATGGAAAAGGAAGTGCAAAATCTCAATGAAGATAATAATTCCTTAAAAATTAGAATTGAACAAGTAGAAAATAATGGCTCTATGAGGCACCAAGATATAAGATTTTTAAAAAGTTAAAAAAAAAGAAAATGTGAAATTTCTCATTGGAAAAATAACTGATCTAGAAAATAGATCCAGGTGGCAGCTAGGTGGCTCAGTGGATAGAGCACCAGCCCTGAAGTCAGGAGGACCTGAGTTCAAATCCGGCCTCAGACCAAATACTTGACACTTAATAGCTGTGTGATCCTGGGCAAGTCACTTAACCCCCAATTGCCTAAAAAAAATAGATCCAGGAGAGATAATTTAAGAATTATTGGACTACCTGAAAGCTATGATAAAAAAAAAAAGCCAGAACAACATTTTTCAAGAAATTATCAAAAACAGCCCTGATATATTGGAACCAGAGGGCAAAATAGAAATTGAAAGAATCCATCAATCAGTCACTTGAATGAGATCCCAAAATGAAGGCAAAGGAGTTAGGATTACAACAAAGATTGTACCAAGCAAAACTGAATATAATCTTCCAGTGAAAAAATGGATATTTAACAAAACAGAGGACTTTCAAGCACTTTTAATTAGAAGACTGGAGCTGAATAAAAAAATTGACCTCCAAATAAAAATCTCAAGGGAAACATAAAAAGGAAAAAAAGAAACTAGAAATAGAAAACAAAGAAATTCAATAAGATTAAACTGTTTATGTTTCTATATGACAAGATAATACTTGGAACTCTTAACCTTATTACTATAAGAGCAATTAGAAAGAGTATATGTAGAGAAAGGGTGTGGCTATAAGGTGACTTTGATGATACTAAAAAAAACAAAATAAAGGAGTGAGAAAGAAAATTGCACTGGAAGAAGAAGGAGATTGAATGGGGTAAATAATCTCACATAAAAGAGACATGGAAGAGCTATCATAATGGAAGCGAAGATGGGGGGTAGTAAGCAAAGCTTAAACCTTACTCTCATCAAAATTGGTTCAAAGAGGACATAACATTCACACTCAGTTCAATATAGAAATCTATCGTTCTGTATAAGGAAGTAAAAAGGGATGGGGATAATTGAAGGGGGCAGAGGGACTGATAAAAGGGTGGGTATACTGGGGAAGGTGGTGATCAGAAGTAAAACACTTGTGAGGAGAGAAAGAGTGGGGGGTAAGAGAGACAAGGGGATAAACAGTCAAAAAATAGCATGGAAGGAAATACACAGTTACCATAGCTATAAATATAAATAAGATGAACTCACCCATGAAACAGAAGCAGATAGTAGAATAGATTAAAACCCAGAATGCTACAATATGTTGTTTACAAGAAACACATTTGAAGCAGAGAGATATACACAGGGTACAGGCAAGGGGCTGGAACAGAATCTGTTATACTTCAACTGAAAGAAAGAAAGCAGGAATAGCAATCATCATCTCAGACAAAGCAAAAGCAAAAATAGATCTAATTAGAAGAGATAAAGAGGGAAATTATATCTTTTTGAAAGGTATCATAGGAAATGAAGTCATATCATCACACACACACACACACACACACACACACACACACACACACACACACACACACACACACACACACACACACACCCCAAATGGTATAGCATCTAAATGTTTGAAGGAGAAGTTGAATGAGTTACAGGGGGAAACAGATAATAAAACTTTCCCCTTTCAGAACTAGATAAATCCAACTGCAAAATAAGAAAGAAATTAAGAGGTGAATAAAATTCCAGAAAAGTTAGATATGCTAAATCTCTAGAGAAAATTGAATGCTTTTCTCAGTGGTATATGACACCTACACAAAATTGACCATGTATTAGGACATAAAAACCTCACAACCAAATGCAGAAAAGCAAAAATAGTAAACACATCCTCTTCAGATCATAATGCAATGAAAATTATATTCAACAATGGACAATAGAATGAGAAATTAAAAATTAATTGAAAATTAAATAACCTCATCCTAAAAAAGTGGTCTAAAAACAATTTATAGAAACAATCTATAATTTCATTAAAGAAAATGACAACAATGAGATAACATATCAAATTTATGGGATTCAGTAAAAACAGTACATAGGGGAAAATTTATATTTCTAATAGCTTACATCAATAAAACAGAGAAAAGCAAATTAGTGAACTGGACACATAACTAAAAAAGAAAACTAAAAAAGAACAAATTAAGAATCTCCAACTAAACACCAAATTTAAAATTTTGAAAATAGGAGAGATTAATAAAATTGAAAGGAAACCAGTGAACTAATAAATAAAATGAAGCATATTTTGAAAAAAAAAGTTGGTTAATTTGATTTTAAAAGGGAAAGAAGAAAACAAAATTGTTAGTATCAAAAATAAAGGGGTGAATTTACCACCAATGAAGAAGAAATTAAGACAATTATCAGGAGTTATTTTGCCCAATTATATGACAATAAATTGAAAAATCTAAATGAAATGAATATCTACAAAAATATAAATTGCATAAATTAAAAGAAAAGGAAATAAAATAAATCACCCAGTCTTAGAAAAAGAAATTGAACAAGCCATCAATGAACTTCCTAAGAAAAAAATTCCCAAGACCAGATGGATTCACAAGTGAATTCTACCAAACATTTAAAGAACAATTGATTTTAATATTATATAAATTATTTGGAAAAATACCCATTCCTATTAAAAACACTGGAGAACATAGGAATAAATGCAGTTTTCCTTACAATGATAAGCAGTATATATCTAAAACCATCAGCACGCATTATTAGTAATGGTGATAAGTTAGAATCCTTCCCAATACAATCAAGATTGAAACAAGGATGCCCATTATCATTTCTATTATTTAATATTATACTGGAAATGTTAGCTATAGCAATAAGAGAAGAAAAATGAATTAAAGGAATTAGAATAGGCAGTGAGTTAATGAAACTATCACTCCTTGCTGATGACATAATGACATACTTAAAGGACCCTAGAGAATCAGCTAAAAAATTACTTGAAAACATTATCAGCTTTAGCAAAGTTGAAGGATATAAGATAAATCTACATAAATCATCAACTTTTCTTTATATGACCAACCAAGCCCAGCTGCAAGAGACAGAAAGAGAAATTCCATTTAAAATAACTGTAGGCAATATAAAATACTTGGGAGTCTACCTGCCAAGGCAAACCCAGGAAATATATGAACAAAACTGTAACACAGTTTTCACACATATATGGTCAGATCTAAACAATTGGAAAAATATTAATTGCCCTTAGATAGGCCAAGCCAATATAACAAAAACAATTCTACCTAAGTTAATCTATTTATTCAGTACCATACCAATCAAACTACCAAAAATATATTTTATAGAGCTAGAAAAAAATGACAAAATTAATCTGGAAGAATAAAAGCTCAAGGTTATCCTGGGAATCAATGAAAAAATGCATAGGAAGTTGGTCTAGCCATGCCCTATCTCAAACTGTATTATAAAGCAGCAATTATCAAAACTATCTGGCCCTGGCTAAGAAAAAGAGTGATGAGTCAGTTGAATAGATTGGTATAATTTATTTTATAGTAAGTGACTACAGCAAAGATCTAAGCTTTTGGAACAAAACCTCATTATTTGACAAAACGCAAAATTATAAGGAAAACAGAAAACTAGAAAAAAATCTGCAACAGATATTTCTGATAAAGGCCTCATTTCTCAAATATGTAAAGAACCGAGTCCAATTTATAAAAATACAAGTGATTCCCCAATTGATAAATGGTCAAAGGATATGAACAGGTAGTTTTCAGATAAAGAAATCAAAGCTATCTATACTCATATAAAAATGTTCTAAGTAACTATTGATCAGAGAAATTCAAATTAAAACAACTCTGAGGTACTACCTCACACCTATCATATTGGCTAATATGACAAAAAAAAGAAAATGTTAGATATTGGAAGGGATATGGGAAAACCGGGATACTAATGTACTGTTGGTGGAGTTGTGAACTGATCTAACCATTCTGGTGAGCAATTTGGAACTATGCCCAAAGGGCAACCAAACTGTGCATACCCTTTGATCCATTAATACCACTGTTAGGTCTATATCCCCAAAATATCCACAAATGGGAAACTAAACTATTTGTACAAAAATATTTATAGCAGTTCTTTTTGTGGTGGCTAAATATTGGAAATCAAAGGGCAGCCCATCAGTTGGGGAATAACCAAACAAGCTGTGGTATGTGATTTTAATGGAATATTATTGTGTTATAAGGCATGACTTCAGATAAACCTGGAAAGACTTACGTGAACTGATGCATAATGAAGTGAATAGAACCATATTGTTCAGTGAAGAACTGTGAATGACTTAGCTATTCTCAGCAATGCAATGATTCAAGACAATCCCAAAGGGCTAATGATGAAGCATACTATCCACCTCCAGAAAAAAAGAATTGATTGAATTTGAAGCATATATTTTCAATCTCTTTCATTTTTTTTCTTTTATTTCAGTCTTCCTGTACAAAATGACCAATATGGAAACGTTTTACTTAATTGCACAAGAATAACGTATATCTGATTGCTTGCCATCTAACAGAGGATGATGGAGCAGGAGGGATAGAATTTGAGACTCAAAACTTTAAATAAATATGTTAAAAATTTAAAAAAAAATCACCAGAGAAGATAGGAATAAAGGCAGTGTTCCTTAAATTGATAAGCAGTGTCTATCTAAAACCATCAGCAAATATTATCTGTAATGGGGATAAGCTAGGAGCCTTCCCAGTAAGAACAGGGGTGAAGCAAGGGTGCTCATTATCACCACTATTATTCAATATGGTACTAGAAATGTTAACATTAGCAATAAGAGAAGAAAAAGAAATCAAAGGAATTAGAGAAGGCAATGAGGAAAAAAAACCTATCACTCTTTGCTGATGATGTGATGGCATACTTAGAGAACCCTAGAGAATCAGCTAAAAAAATTACTTGAGAACATTTAACAACTTTAGCAAGGTTGCAGGATATAAGACAAACCCACATAAGTCATCAGCATTTCTCTATATGACCAAAATAGCCCAGCAGGAAGAAACAGGGAAATTCCATTAAAAATAATTGTAAACAGTATAACATACTCGGGAGTTTACTTGCCAAGACAAACCCAGGAACTCTATGAACACAATTACAAAATACTTTTCTATACAAATAAAGTCAGATCTAAACAATTGGAAAAATATCGATGGCTCAAGTGTAGGCCAAGCCCATGTAATACAAATGGCAATTATACCTATGTTAATTTACTTATTCAGTGCCATACTAATCAAACTGCCAAAAAAAATTGATAGAGCTAAAAAAAAAAACCCCAACAATTCATCTGGATAACAAAAAGTCCAGAATATCAAGGAAATTAATGAAAAAAAAAATACAAAGGAAGGTGCCCTAGCAACACAAGATCACAAACTATACTGGCTAAAAAATAGAGTGGTAGATCAATGAATAGTTTAGGTACACAAGACACAGTAGTAAATGACCATAGTAACCTAGTGTTTGACAAATCCAGTGACCCTAGCCTTTGGGATAAGAACCCTCGTTTTTGACAAAAACTGCTGGGAAAAGTAGAAAACAATAGGACGCAAACTAGGTACAGAGCAACATCTCACACCATATACGAAGATAAAGTCAAAATTGGTGCAGATTTAGACAAAATATGATGACACCATAAGCAAATTAGGAGAACGAGGAATAGTCTACCTGTCAGATCTATGGAGAAGGGAATAATGCATGACCAAACAAGAGATAGAGAGCATTAAGAAATGTAAAATAGATAATTTTGATTATATTAAAAATTTAAAAAGCTTTTGCACAAAGAAAACCATTGCAACCAATATTAGAAGGAAAGCAGAAAGCTGGGAAACAATTTTTATGGCAAGTGTATCTGACAGAGTAGAGGATATCTACCTATATATTGTTGAAAGATTGAAACCTGTCAGGAAATATCTGTGCATGCTTCAAGGACTGGCCCTCATGTCAACCCACCCACACCCCATATAAGTGGAATGAAAAAAAAGTGAAAAAAATTAGCACCTTAAAACCTAGTTCCTAATAAGGTCCACAATGCCCTGGAGTTAGAATAGTGGTATTCTTTCTTCTTGACAGATTTTAACATCTATGTAACTGTGCTTGTTGCAGATGTTACTGAGTCTACACGATACTGTAACAAAACAAATGAGCTGGAAACACTAGAAAGCCCAATTATCCAACCCACTGACGATCCATAATCCTAAACAATGAAAGACGCTCTGCATGCCTTACTCATTTGACTTCATTGTGACTCTTCTTGGCACCCAAGTGGCATTAATGTGCTAGCTCTTGGGTAGCAATTAACAAACTGTGGCAATCGCTAACCTTTCTGAGGTTCATTCTGTTGGAGAGAGGAGGGCCTGGGAGTGGTTGACTGCTTTGCATGTTTCCTGGTGACATTTGACTCTGGAGAACTGATTGAGATTCTTTTCCCTGAAAAATCTCATCAATTGCTAGAGTGGAAAGGAGCTTAGAGAACCTTTAATTCAATGCACTTAATTATAGATGAAAAAAACTGAGGCTCAGAGTGGGTAAGCAACTTGCTGAAGGCCAAAAGACAAGTTGATAACAGAGCTAGGTTTTAAATTTTTAGCTTCTTGACTAGGCTACTCCAATCATCTTTCCATCACACCACTTCTGAAATTAAATTTTTAAAAAACTTGAATAAATGAATTATGGCTCTCACATTTTTACTTAGCTTCAGTTTTTGGAAATAGTTTGAAGCCATTTAAAAAAGAAAGCCAATTCTCAACATCTTTCCTTCTTGCCCCCCCCCCAAACAGAATTCTCTCCCAAAACAAAGAAGTAGAATATAAGCTTTTTGATGGCCGTAACTATCAAATTTTTTGTCCTTATATCCCCAGTATCTAATGTAGCACTGTATTTGTTCAATCATTTCAGTCGTGTCCAACTGTTTGTGACCCTATTTGGTGTGTCCTTGGCTAAGATGCTAGAATGGTTTGCTATTTCCTTCACTTCATTTGACAAGTGGTATATAGTAGTTCTTTAAAAATATCTGTTGATTGATTGCTTGAAATATGGTTAACCACAATGAAAATAATCCATTGGCCACCTCTGTCAAGGCATCACTTCTTATACCTCTGTAGCATGTCATCTGTAATGAGAAAAACAAAATGTGCCTTATAGTCAGCTTTTTGATGTAATGATTGCTTACTGCACTCATTAGGGTTCTTGGGTTTTTTAATTTTGTTTTCTTTTATATTATTATCTTCTTTTACTATCATGAAATTGTTTCTTCTGTTCTGCTTACTTCACTCTGCATCAGTTCACAAAAGTCTTCACAAATTTTTCCTAAATCTTCGTATGTTTTTCTTATGATGTGATGATCATGCAATTATGATTAATAGGATCATACATTTTAGGGTAGAAAGGACCTAAGAAACCATCTAGTCTAATCCATGCATTTCACAAATCAAGAAACTGATGGCCATAGAAGTGGTGATTTGACCAAGGTCACACAAGTAATAAGTGACAAAGACAGGGTTTTCACTCAGGCCCTCTGACTCCAAAGTTGGTGATATTTCATTACATTCCTATGCCACAGTTTATTCAGATATTTCCATATGGATGGGAAGACACTTGCATTCTGTTTCTTTGCTGTTACTAAAAAGTACTCCTGCTATTTTCCAGAAGGCATTTATTTGCTCTTGAATGACTTTCCTGTCATTTTCTCTTTTTACTCTAGTGTTAGAAAGCCTTTTCAATCTTCAGTCATATAGCCACATTGTTAAAGGAAGAAAAAAAATCTATCGACTTCAGCTCATTGACAAAGATTTCAAAAGCTGAGCTTTCTTCATTGCCTCTAGCAATGTGATCTGGAGAATATTGACTGGCAGATGTTAGGTATGTTTCCATTAACACAGTGCCCAGTGCAAAAATGACAGAAATTGTAACAATCAGAATTCCTGTTCAACTGAAAGTAGGCCTGGAGGCAGTATTAAGATGGTGTTCTTTTTTTAACATTCTGAAGAAGAAAGCAAGTTTTCCAGAGGAGGGGAAGATACTTTGGGTTATAGAAATGACATCATCAATATTTATGATATAAATCTGGGAAATTGTGGTTTGGGCACCTGGCTTAGTAAAACCACCCTCACTTTGTGACTCCATGGGAAGTTACCCTTGGGTTTCCTGGTTCTTATTGAGGGAGAAGAGACTTGGAAGCCTGAAGCATGGTCAATGAAGCATGATCTGGTTCGGCTGTTTCTCTTGCATGGATTTCATTCTTGTAGCATCACAAGGTTTTGAAAGAGTTTGTGTGCTGACTTGTGTCAGGATGGAGGGAACCTCGGAATCAATGTAATCCAGTCTCCTCATTCTATAGCGGAAAAACTGAACCCCAGGGAAGTGAGGTTATTTCTCAAAGGTCTCTCAGGTAATAATCATCATAAGCACTATTTGAATTCATGTCCTTTGGCTCCAGAGTCAATATTCTTTTGGCACAGAGCAGGTGCTTCATATGTTTCTTGAACTGATTGGAATTGACTTATATTGATCTACATGAAGAAACTAAGGCCCAGAGAGGGCCTGGTAGGGATTTGCTCAAGGACATGTTTTGGTTAAATAGAGACATTCCTGAAGCCCATTGAATGTTACCCTGATTCATTGCTTTGAGTCCTACAAGGTTGCTGTGGACAATGAAGGTGCTTCTATTGTTTCTTAGCTGCTA
The DNA here is from genome assembly GCF_003287225.1 of Phascolarctos cinereus. Taxonomy (NCBI): domain Eukaryota; kingdom Metazoa; phylum Chordata; class Mammalia; order Diprotodontia; family Phascolarctidae; genus Phascolarctos; species Phascolarctos cinereus. Next base: position 25,569,464 of record NW_027555514.1, on the reverse strand, counting down.
AAAATTCAAAATGAAAATGGAACCTCTTTGGGTTAGACTTTTATAATGGGTCATGGTGAACTGTGAACCATGTGGTTTCTATCTCCACAATATCTCTGTCATACTTCTCCTCTCTATACTTACACATCCACCATGCTAGTGAAGGCCTTCATTTCCTCTTGCTGATATTTCAGTGGTTACAGAGCTGGGCTCCTTGTCTCAAGTTTCTTCCTGCTCTGTTCAATCCTCCCCACTGATGAAAAGTTGTTTTCCTTAAGGGAATGTCTGATGAAGGTTTTTTCTCAATAAACTCTAGTGGCTCCCTGTAGTCAAAACTCTTCTTTTCAACTTCTAAAACCTATGAAAATCTGGTTCCAGCCTATCTACCCTTACTTATTAAACTATTACTCCATCTTTAATATCCTGTAGCCCTTATGCCCAAAGAGCTATAAAACTGTGCATACCCTTTGATCCAACCATACCACTGCTAGATCTGTATCCAAAAGAGATAAAAAAGGGAAAAGAACCTATTCGTACAAAAATATTTAATACAACTCTTTTTGTGGTAGCTAAGAACTGGAAATCAAGGGATGCCTATTAATTGAGGAACGGCTAGACAAGTTGTGATATATGATTGTAATGGAATATTATTGTGATATAAGAAACAACAAGCAGGATGTTTTCAGAAAAACCTAGAAAGACTTACGTGGGCTGATGCAAAGTGAAATTAGCAGAACCAGAAGAACATTATATAAAGAACTGTTGTTGTGGGAATATAGATTGAAGCATACTATTTTCTCTTTCTCTTTCTTTCCTTCCTCCTTCCCTTCTTCCTTCCTTCCTCCCTCCTTCCTTCCTTTCTTCCATTATCCATTTAGTCATTCATTCATTCTTTCTTCTTTCTTGCACAAAATGAACTTGATTACACTCATATAACTTAGATCAGATTGCTTACCATCTCGGGGTGGGGAAGGTGAGGGAGGAAGAAAAATAAACATAAAAACAAACAAAAAAATATTAAAATTCTTTTTACATGTAAGTGGGGAAAAATAAAATACTATTTAAAAAATACTCTGCAGGCCTGCCAAACTGGCCCTTTTTTTTTGCTCCTAACACTTGCTACTCCACCTCTAGGAACTTACACTGGCCATTCCCCCATTCTTGGAATGCACTCCTTCATTACTCCACCTCTTAGAATCTTTCTCTTCCTTCAAGATGCAATTTGAATATCACCTCCTATTATAGTCTTTTCTGATCAACCCCTCCCTCCATCTGCTAGGCCTTCCCTTCCAAACAAACTTGTGTTTAAAGACTTCGTATTTACTTTATATGAATCTGTGCACATACTTATATATGCATTTGTTGTCTTTCCCATTTCTCATAGAAAGTAGGGATTTTCCCCTTGTTTTTATATTCCCAGCTTGTTGCACAGCACCTAACATATAGCAGGTGCAAAATAAATGTATTGATTGACTGATTCACCAGTTGTTGTTTGTCCTTCATTTTCAAAGAAGACCAATGAATGACCATCATGGGGTGATATCGTGACTGAAGTGTGAATTGGATTTAAGTGAGGCAGATCAGCCTCATTCTCTCTTCTTGAATTATCAGATTCTGGTGACAAGACAAAATTCAAGACAATTGGCAGTGGCCCAGGCTGCAGAGGATGAGCTTGGGATCTTCTATGTGTAACCAAGCTCTAAGCACTCCAAAGCACCTGCTTCAGCTGCCTTCCTGGCTGCTGGAACAAAATTGTCCTCATTCACTCATTCTGCTGGAGGATGTCTTCACATGTTTGGGGTAGACACCCCCTAATTCACTGATGGGTTTGAGGCCGCAGTTACTGTCAACTTAATTTAGCCCATCTACTAAGATGGTTTTACCAGGGTGTGGCCGTTGTGTGTGCTATAGCTTCTTGGAGCCACAGGTGACAGTTGGGTGAAGGTGGACATCAAAGGTGGATGAGCCCATGAAAAGGGCTTAGCAAGCCCTCACACCAGATGTACTAGCCTTCCCTGAATATCCCATTTACATATTATTCAGTACCTAGACTAGGATTACAGGTTTATTCATTGAGAGATGGAAAGGACCTTGGAGGTCCATGAATCTAATCTCATTTTATAGAAAATAAAACCGAAGCCCAGAGAGTAATTTCCCCAAAGTCGCATAGGTAATAATTGGCAAAGCCGAACTCAAAGTTAGGTGCTATGACACCTAGAGTTAATGTTCTCTCCAAACGCAACTTAAACTGGTTGTTAATGTCTTCTTTTATGACTTCATGTATTGAGTAGACCTTTCTTAATCCGAGACCCCAAAAAAATTAGCCACAGAGATTCAATTAAGTTTTTTTAACAGTACTAATAAGCAGTCATTGCCTCCTTTTGAAAGTTGAGCAATCTTTTTGTTGTTGTTCAGTCATTTTAGTTGTGTCTAACTCTTTGTGTCCCTACTTGGGGTTTTCTTGGCAAAGGTGCTGGAGTGGTTTGCCATTTCCTTCTCCAGCTCATTTTCACAGGTAAACAGGGTTAAGTGACTTTCCCAGAGTCTGAGGCCAGATTTGAGTATTCTCAGTCATTTTTAATGACCAGGAGCTGTAAATCAACTCTGCTATGGATCAATGACTATCAGTTGTCTAGTGTCACTAGACTATCAAGGAGCCTTTGTTGCTTACTTGCATTCGAAGTATTCATTTTGCCTATGAGTCAAGAGCCAAGAACAGTCAAATGTGTCTTTAGGCATTTTGCTTAGCAACAAGAAAAGACTTATCCTTTGTTCCTGAAACCTCTATGACTATCTGGCCAGTGACACCTATTGGCTGCCTATGGACATGTCTATGGTCTGTAAGCTCTACCTATAATTGTGCTGTGTCTTCTCTGCTTCAAGGGAAGTTGCCTTTTTTGCTCTTGGTCTTGTTTTGTTTGTTTTTTGAAGAATTGGTGTCCTTTTACCGTTTCCACACTAGGGGGAGCATGGAAACCTGGAAGTCCCATGTGAAAACTAAAGTCAAGCACTATAGCAAAAAGGGACCATTGACAAAGAATGGGGTGGGGGAAGAAAGGCATTCTATTCATTAGAAAAGTAACAGGTGAGCTAAGAAGGGAGGGGCCTGGAGAACACTTTGGATTGCCTTTTAATAGTTTTACAATGAGTCAGAGATGGATCCCTTTTCATCTTTTTTCTTTTTTATTACTTTTATTTTTGCTTTTAAGTCAGCTTCATCTCAAATATATCCTTCCTTTCCCTTATTCCTTGTAAAAACAAGCGAGAAAGGGAGGTAGGACAGGGGAAGAGAGAGACAAGAGAAAGAAGAGGAAAAAAGGAGGAGAAGGAGAAAGATAAGGAGGAGGAGGAAGAGATGAGAGGAGGGAGAAAGAGAAACAATGTGGGAGGGAAGAAGAAAGCAGAAGAGAGGAGAAAGGAGGGGAAGAGAAGGAAAGAGAAGAAAAAACAAAAACTAACATATCAGTCATGTCTGACATTATATGTCAACCTTCACACTCACAGTCCTCTATCTCTACAAAGTAAAGAGGGAAATACATTTTCTCATTTCTTCTTTGGCACAAGGTTGGTCATTTTAATTACACAGTGTTCAGTCAATTTTGTTATTGTGATATTGTCCTTTCCATTGTTGTAATTATGTGTATATTGTTTTTCTGGTTCTGTTTACTTTTCACCATTTCATATGTCTTCCAATACTTCTCTGAGTTCTTTATAGTCATCATTTCTTATAGTACAATATTATTCTATTACATTCATGGTATATAATTTGTTCAGCTATTCCTCAATTGATTCTCCTCACATTTCAAAAAGTCACTTGTACATTGTTTCAAGCTATTTTCCAATTTTCTGGCATTTTCCAAATTTGTCATACTAGGCCTTAAGCCTCAGATATTGTGAACTTATTCTAATTCAGGACTTAGTAGCATATCTCTCTGTAAAGCAGCTGTGTAACCTGGGGCTGGGTTAACATGGACAAGGTTGATACTTGGGGGGGGGTAGTGTTTTCTCCACTTTGACTTCTTCAGCTAATTTTGCTTTCATCCAGGGTTTTCTCTGTGAATCCAGAAAATACCTCAAATATGGCTCATGT